>NC_040041.1:25923723-26129006 GCF_003713205.1 Coffea eugenioides
TAAACGTAGCGATTTGAGCCGCCGCGAGGTCTTTCTGGATCTCGACGTTCAAACCCTGAATGAAGCGCCTAACCCGTCGTTGCTCAGTTATGATTAGCTCAGGCGCGAATTTGGACAGGCGGGTAAACTGGCTCTCGTACTCCGCCACTGTCTGAGCCCCTTGCCGGAGCCGGATAAACTCGTCCTCCTTCCTCTCCTGGACTAGAGGAGGGAAAAACTTGGCATTAAATTCTCGGATGAAGTTCACCCAAGTCCTCGGTGTCTGCTCCCGTTCCCATTTTTGCCTAATGACGTTCCACCAGGAACGGGCCGCACCCTCTAGTTGAAACACGGCAAAAGTGACCTGCCGCTCGTCCGGATAGTGTAGGGCCGCGAATATATCAACCATTTTCTCAAGCCACTTCTCGGCCACGTCAGGGTCGGGTCCCCCAACAAACTTCGGCGGAGAGAACTTTTGGAAACGTTCTAGTGCTCTATCTTCGCTCTCGTTATAATGGCCAGGGTTTCCGGGGTTTCCAGGGTTAGGGTTTGGGTTCTGGCCTTGTTGTTGCACTACTTGTGCAAGTAGGTTTGTCATTTGCTGCATAGCGGCAGCTATTTGAGCATTGGGGTCTATTTGGGGTTCAGGAATTGGGCCAGTAGAAGCTTCCCCAGTTTCTCTAACCGGTGTGGGTTGTCTAATACCGCGCCCACGCCCCCGACCACTTCGTGTACCTTCCATGAGTTCACTCGGTCTAGGCAAAAGTACTAATCCAAAGCAGTAATAAAGCAAGTAAGTAACACATAAACTTGAACATTAACACACAGTTATACGTCGCAAACATGAGCACAAACACACATATATACAAGCCAAACATTTATACAAGCAGTCAGTCAAGTACGGCCAAAGCACGTACGTACACAAAAATCCACCTGAGGATAGGCCTATCAAAAGAGATTTACACGTAGCCAACTCTACATCCAAAACGGTTAGCTAAGGCTCTATCCCTATCCCTATGTACATTCAAAACCACCACTATCCAAAAGGTGCCCTAAGATCAAGGCCTAATCAGTCGCTGGGGTCTGGGACCCAGGCGATGGGGTAGACTCCTCCCCTGGGTCGGCCTCCGCACACGAAGCCTCATCACTACACTCTTCCAGGCCATCGTCACACAAATTAAGGATCGCCTCAGCGCGACCCCTGACCTTGCGAGCTCGCTTCAGCTCTCGCTCTCGTGCCTCCTTTAATTGAGCACAAAGGTCGTCCACTCGATCCTCAGCCTCAAGCACGTCATATTCTAACTCTTTAATACGCGAGGCTTGCTTCTCCTTGGTCGCCCTATCTTGAATAGCATTGACCTCCAGTCGAGCATTCTCTCTTGCCAACCCCTTGCGCTCTTTATCCAACGCGAACACGAGAGTGTTCGGATAAGCATATCTCTCTTTACACGGGCACCGTCGAAGACGGTTCGACGGGCTCCAACGAATGACGGCCCCTCCCGGCCGTATCTGATAGGGAATCACGGGAAGTACTCTACGAGGTCTAGCCCCCGAAGGACTAGCACTAGTGTCACCCTGCTCGGCCATCCTACATCACAAGAACATGTAGTTATCAAAATAAGCTTAAAGCCAAAAGCAACAATCCCTAAGTCAAACAATCCGATAACACCCAGGCTAATTCAAACCTAGGCTCTGATACCACCTGTGACAGCCCCACCTTCCCCTAAGGCGAACCAAAGGGGTTAGCGGACTGCCTGCCCAGCTCTCGCCAGGACTACGGTACAGTTAACGTCGTTCTATAACGTTCCGGAACACACCATTGCACGCAAACAAGTCAGAAAACACAAAATAAAAAAAATGAAAATTGCGCCGAAGATGAATAGTGCAGGCCACGTCAGAATCCGGCCGGAATCTGGCCGGATTATCGGCCGGATTCTTGGCCGGATACTGTCCAGTGAGCATCTCGAATTTTTTCAAAAGTTCCACTCAATCCGGCCGGCAATCCGGCCAATATTCCGGCCGGATTGTCTGGCCGGATACCGGCCAGTGAGCAACTGGCCGGGTTTCCAATTTTCTCAGGCAATCCGGCCTTCAATCCGGCCAGTTTCTGGCCGGATTCCTGGCCGGATTCAGGCCAGTGAGCTTTTGCCAAAATTTTTTTCTTTTGCCGTTTGAAAGCCGATTCGCTCCGAAGTTCATCCAAACATCAATTCAACATATAAACATATATATACAATGGAAATCATCATTTACATCCATAATGGCATGCCAACCATTCATTAAGGAGTACACATTCGATTTGCCTATCAAAAGGAAATGAACCCGTTACATTAGGGTTTCACTTCGAGAGCGATACAAAAGACATGTACAAGCTCAGTATGGCAATTGACTATCCAGTCCATTTTCAAAAGCATTTATATTCCTGTAAGGAAAACAAATAACACGGAATGAGCCAAGGCCCAGTGGTATACCACCCAATAAGCAATCAAAGTCATATAAGAATTAACCTTCGTTTAAAGTGCACAAATAAGCAATGAAGCAAAATGGTAAAAGGATACGGTCGGCTCTCAAGAGCCCATTTCCACGCTTGCAATCTTGAACCAATCTCATTGACTCTCCGTCAATGTTAAAATACCAAACCGTAGACAACTCTTTACTTCCATTCCTTCCACCCAACATACCCCAACCGGGCCCGCACTCCATTTCAGTAGCTTTTGGTAATACTCGAGTTTACCGGAACCAAGGGTCTCATACCACAAGGTTCCCCAGTACAGTCCCCGTGGCAATTCAATCTTCACGACCAAGCCCTCGCCGGCTCGATCCAATTGACTACCAAACGGAGTTGAGCTCAGTAATGCAGTATGGCCGTTGGACATCGTCCAAACGACATCAATTCGGTTTCCATGAAATGGAATTTACCAACCAATATATCAAGTCCAGTAATGCAATAAAACGGTAACCAATCAGTGACAATAACAAAAGAGGTGAGGGCGGTCAAGTACACCCTCACCTTTATCAATTTCAATATCCAAGTAGGCCATTAAGGCATCACATAACATTTAACAAAGCCACATAGTAATCCATCAAGTGAGTAGTATACTCACCAAGTAAGAAAATGGTGTTTCATACACCGTGATCACCAAGCCGTCGAGCACTACCTTCAAGCCCTAGAACATGTAACACATACAATGAGACTCGAGAACGAGTCACCAAACAATGCTAAACACAACCCCCAATAGGGTTTCATATGCATAAATGAACACGATAGCAAACCAGAAATTAAAATTAGCAATAGTCTTGGCCCCGATTAGGAAAAACTGTTTTACACTTATATGCGGTAATGGTACAACTCTCACTACAAATATCGGTTGGGGGTGTAAGACCCACCGTTTCGAAGCTATGGAACAGGGCTACAATAATGTAGAAGACCACTCAATCCAGTTCCTAGCTTAACTAGGTCGAAAATGCCAAATACTAACCCAGAATTCCTAAAACAGGTTCGCAAAACGCAGAAAACTGTAATCGGTATATCTCAGTCCATACAAGTCCAAATGCCGAAATTCCAAAGGCCTACGTTAGCTAAGACATTCAGCTACATTTCATCAGAAGACATCAACTTCAAAATCCAAACCAAAACCAGTCAAAATGGCCAATCACTATCGCAGTTTTCGCATTCTGTCCAAAGCAGAACAGCTACAGTAATATCGTCATAACTCATTCTACATTGATCCAAATGACCTGAAATTTTACAGGAATCTTCATCACATCAATACCTACAACTTTCATGTTTTGAGGAAAGTCTAATTCGGCCTCTAACCTAGTGATCTAAAACCGGACAGAATTGGGGATTTTCAAACCCTAACTTTCCAATTTTCCATCCAAATCCAAAATTAGTTGCATTTATCCACATTTCACATCCACTAGAGCCATTATAGTCCATTGCCAATCATCAAAGATGGCCACAACATTAATTTCATATGAAACCAGAAAAATTCCCAAGAAAATAGAAAACTTCACCAAATCACTTCAAACCAAGATAAAACCAGAAATTTCAGCACTTCACTCACTAATAAGCATAATTTAAGCTTCATAAGGTATAAGAGGGTGTTCAAGCTTCACTTACCAAGAAACAAGGGAAAGAGAGATTGTGGTCACCTTTGCTCTTCAAACAAAGTTCACCAACACACTTACTATCACTAGAAGCAAAGTTTTTATGGATTAGAATCTAGTCTAAGCCTTTGGTGATGGAAGATTGAAGCTTATGGAAGCTTGGAAGTTGAAGAATTTCCTTTCTTCTTTGCTCAAAGTGGCCGGCCAACAAGAGAAGAAAAATGGTGATTTTTGTGCATTTTTTTGATATTTATTCCTTTGGTCAAAACAAGTCAAGAAATGGAATAGTAAGTCTTAAAAGGCATCAAATGAGAAGGTGACACTTGTCACCTTATTAAATGCATTCCTATCTTTCTTTCCTCTCTCACATCAATCACTTCACACATTCTACTTATCACTTAACACCCGATAAAATTTTCACAGTATCCGAAACTTAACCTTATTGGCCGAATTTTTCCGAACTTTTCGCACTAGTGGGTCCCACGTCCACTATTTACTCATAATTTTCTAAAAAGTCACCAATGCTAGAAAAATCATCTTAAAACTATAATTGCTCATAAAATCCACTAGAAAAATATTTCTAAGCCAGAAAATGCAGAAAACATGCAATTAAGGGGAAATAAACCCTAGGAAAATATTAGGGTTTTACGGGTTCTCACAAATTGTAAGGATCGAAGACCACCAAGTGAAAGAGATAAACAATGTACAGATCACAAACGTAACAATAAGTAAATAGAATGGAAAGAATTACAAACCAATTAACAACCCAGCTCCTCCTGAGCTTGTAGATTAATTCAAATAAACTTCTTCAAATTGATGAATTACAATCACTCTTGCGTACAAAGGAAGGTTCACCTCCTTCTCGCCCCGAACACCACTCGGTCTAACCAAGAAATTTTACTATCCCTCAAGAAAACTCTCACAGAGCTACACTCATGAAGTATTCACTCACAAATGAAAAGTTTACTATGAATCTCACACCACTAAAGACTACGAATCTTCTTTGAATAGTATTTTCTCACTAAAATCACTCTAGATCTTTTGTATCTTCAGTGTGCAAAAGTTGTTTAAAGTATCTGACCAACCACTATTTAAATAGGACCAAGAAAGTGCCTCTTTAATGTTTCCAACGGATAGAAAGTAGATGAAGAGTCAACTAGCCGTTGGAGTATCGGACGTCCGATAGTCCTGTATTTTGCGTCCGACAGCAGGCATTGAGTTTAAGAGATTTTCTTCAATTCTTTCGGACGTCCGGTGCAAGCTCTTTGTGCGTCCGACAACAAACAAAGAGATTTGAGAAATGTTTTATTTTCTTCGGACGTCCGGTGGTGGAGTTCTTCATGCGTCCGAAATTACGCAATGATTATCGGACGTCCGATCCAAGCGTCCGACAGCTTTCAGCAGCCTTTGTCCCTTTCAATTGCATTTGATCTTTGAGTCTGATTGCTGCATTACTGAAGGTATCTCTAGAAAAGATATTAGTATTATCCATTTGTTTTGTAAACATCAAAAGTTAGGAACCAGGATCAATATTCTCCCCCTTTTTGATGATGACAAAACAATGGATAAAGGAACGAAAAAGATTGTGCATATGAGTATAAGCTCCCTCTCACCTATTGCCTCAGAAAAATTTAAGAAACAAACATATAATCTCAGAATAAACTCCCCCTTTCACAAAACATCCATTTTGATTGCTGCATAACTGAAAGTATTTCTAGAAAAGAAATTAGTATTATCCATTTGTTTTATAAATATCAAAAGTATTATCCATTTTGATTGCTCTGATACCAATTGTAAGGATCGAAGACCACCAAGTGAAAGAGATAGATAATGTACAGATCACAAACGTAACAATAAGTAAATAGAAAGGAAAGAATTGCAAACCAATTAACTACCCAACTCCGCTTGAGCTCGTAGATTAATTCAAATAAGCAACTTCAAGTTGATCAATTACAATCACTCTTGCGTACAAAGGAAGGTTCACCTCCTTCTTGCCCCGAACACCACACGGTCTAACCAGTAAATTTTACTATCCCTCAGGACAACCCTCACAGAGCTACACTCATGAAGTATTCACTCACAAATGAAAAGCTTACAATGAACCTCACACTGCTAAGACTACAAATCTTCTTTGAATAGTATTTTCTCACTAAAATGACTCTAGATCTTTTGTATCTTCAGTGTGCAAAAGTTGTTTAAAGTATCTGACCAACCACTATTTATACAGGACCAAAAAAGTGCCTCATTAATGTTTCCAATGGATAGAAAGAAGAACAAAAGTCAACTAGCCATTGGAGTATCGGACGTCCGATAGTCCTGTTTTTTGCGTCCGACAGCAGGCATTGAGTTTAAGAGATTTTCTTCAATTCTTTCGGTCGTCCGGTGCAAGCTCTTTGTGCGTCCGACAGCAAACAAAGAGATTTGAGAAATGTTTTATTTCCTTCGGACGTCCGGTGGTGGAGTTCTTCATGCGTCTGAAATTACGCAATGATTATCGGACGTCCGATCCAAGCGTCCGACAGCTTTCAGCAGCCTTTGTCCCTTTCAATTGCATTTGATCTTTGAGTCTGATTGCTGCATTACTGAAGGTATCTCTAGAAAAGCTATTAGTATTATCAATTTGTTTTGTAAACATCAAAAGTTAGGAAGCAGGATCAATATTTTCCCCCTTTTTGATGATGACAAAACAATGGATAAAGGAAAGAAAAAGATTGTGCATATGAGTATAAGCTCCCCCTCATGTATTGCCTCAGAAAAATTTAAGAAACAAACATATAATCTCAGAATAAACTCCCCCTTTCACAAAGCATCCATTTTGATTGCTGCATAACTGAAGGTATTTCTAGAAAAGATATTAGTATTATCCATTTGTTTTATAAATATCAAAAGTATTATCCATTTTGATTGCTCTGATACCAATTGTAAGGATCGAAGACCACCAAGTGAAAGAGATAAACAATGTACAGATCACAAACGTAACAATAAGTAAATAGAATGGAAAGAATTGCAAACCAATTAACTACGCAACTCCGCTTGAGCTCGTAGATTAATTCAAATAAGCTACTTCAAGTTGATCAATTACAATCACTCTTGCGTACAAAGGAAGGTTCACCTCCTTCTTGCCCCGAACACCACTCGGTCTAACCCGGAAATTTTACTATCCCTCAGGACAACCCTCACAGAGCTACACTCATGAAGTATTCACTCACAAATGAAAAGTTTACAATGAACCTCACACCACTAAGACTACAAATCTTCTTTGAATAGTATTTTCTCACTAAAATCACTCTAGATCTTTTGTATCTTCAGTGTGCAAAAGTTGTTTAAAGTATCTGACCAACCACTATTTATATAGGACCAAGAAAGTGCCTCATTAATGTTTCCAACGGATAGAAAGTAGATGAAGAGTCAACTAGCCGTTAGAGTATCGGACGTCTGATAGTCCTGTTTTTTGCGTCCGACAGCAGGCATTGAGTTTAAGAGATTTTCTGCAATTCTTTCGGACGTCCGGTGCAAGCTCTTTGTGCGTCCGACAGCAAACTAAGAGATTTGAGAAATGTTTTATTTCCTTCGGACGTCCGGTGGTGGAGTTCTTCATGCGTCCGAAATTACGCAATGATTATCGGACGTCCGATCCAAGCGTCCGACAGCTTTCAGCAGCCTTTGTCCCTCTCAATTGCATTTGATCTTTGAGTCTGATTGCTGCATTACTGAAGGTATCTCTAGAAAAGATATTAGTATTATCCATTTGTTTTGTAAACATCAAAAGTTAGGAAGCAGGATCAATATTCTCACCCTTTTTGATGATGACAAAACAATGGATAAAGGAAAGAAAAAGATTGTGCATATGAGTATAAGCTCCCCCTCATGTATTGCCTCAGAAAAATTTAAGAAACAAACATATAATCTTAGAATAAACTCCCCCTTTCACAAAGCATCCATTTTGATTGCTGCATAACTGATGGTATTTCTAGAAAAGATATTAGTATTATCCATTTGTTTTGTAAACATCTAAAGTATTATCCATTTTAATTGCTCTGATACCAATTGTATGGATCGAAGACCACCAAGTGGAAGAGATAAACAATGTACATATCACAAACGTAACAATAAGTAAATAGAAAGGAAAGAATTGCAAACCCATTAACTACCCAGTTCCTCCTGAGCTTGTAGATTAATTCAAATAAGCTTCTTCAAGTTGATGAATTACAATCACTCTTGCGTACAAAGGAAGGTTCACCTCCTCCTTGCCCCGAACACCACTCGGTCTAACAGGAAAATTTTACTATCCCTCAAGACAACCCTCACAGAGCTACACTCATGAAGTATTCACTAACAAATGAAAAGCTTACAATGAACCTCACACCACTAACACTACAAATCTTCTTTGAAGAGTATTTTCTCACTAAAATCACTCTAGATCTTTTGTATCTTCAGTGTGCAAAAGTTATTTAAAGTATCTGACTAACGACTACTTATATAGGACCAAGAAAGTGCCTCATTAATGTTTCTAACAGATAGAAAGTAGATGAAGAGTCAACTAGCCGTTGGAGTTTCGGACGTCCGATAGTCCTGTTTTTTACATCCGACAGCAGGCATTGAGTTTAAGAGATTTTCTTCAATTCTTTCGGACGTCCGGTGCAAGCTCTTTGTGCGTCCGACAGCAAACAAAGAGATTTGAGAAATGTTTTATTTCCTTCGAACGTCCGGTGGTGGAGTTCTTCATGCGTTTGAAGTTACGCAATGATTATCGGACATCCGATCCAAGCGTCCGATAGCTTTCAGCAGCCTTTGTCCCTTTCAATTGCATTTGATCTTTGAGGCTGATTGCTGCATAACTTAAGGTATTTCTAGAAAAGATATTAGTATTATCCATTTGTTTTGTAAACATCAAAAGTTAGGAAGCAGGATCAATATTCTCCCCCTTTTTGATGATGACAAAACAATGGATAAAGGAAAGAAAAAGATTGTGCATGTGAGTAGAAGCTCCCCCTCACCTATTGCATCAGAAAAATTTAAGAAACAAACATATAGTCCCAGAATAAACTCCCCCTTTCACAAAGCATCCATTTTGATTGCTACATAACTGAAGGTATTTCTAGAAAAGATATTAGTATTATCCATTTGTTTTGTAAACATCAAAAGTATTATCCATTTTGATTGCTCTGATACAAATTGTAAGGATCGAGGACCACCAAGTGGAAGAGATAAACAATGTACAGATCACAAACGTAACAATAAGTAAATAGAAAGGAAAGAATTGCAAACCAATTAACTACCCAACTTCTCCTGAGCTTGTAGATTAATTCAAATAAACTTCTTCAAATTGATGAATTACAATCACTCTTGCGTACAAAGGAAGGTTCACCTCCTCCTTGCCCCGAACACCACTCGGTGAAGCCAGGAAGTTTTACTATCCCTCAGGACAACCCTCACAGAGCTACGCTCATGAAGTATATACTCACACATGAAAAGCTTACAATGAACCTCACACCACTAAGACTACAAATCTTCTTTGAATAGTATTTTTTCACTAAAATGACTCTAGATCTTTTGTATCTTCAGTGTGCAAAAGTTGTTTAAAGTATCTGACCAACCACTATTTATACAGGACCTGTGAGGACTCGCAAATTCCTTGTATTTTTCCTCAAAAATACCCTTTTATTTGAAAATTAGTATTTATCAAAGGCCACTACCCAAATATTTCATTCTAAGTGTAAATAGACCTAGAAAATAGGGTTTTACGCTTCAGTTTCAAGTTTGGAGCGAAATTAGGGTTTTCGCGATTTTTCGCCGGATGAATTTTCGGTACAAAGTAAGAATTAATTTGGGGATTAAAAGTGACTTTTAAGTGAGAAATAATATGTGACTAGTGGCAATGATATAAGGTTAGTGAATGGGAAGTGAAAAACCTAGTACGTGAGTTTTCAAGAAAAACGGCGCGATCCGGCGGGTCCCGCGCATTACCGATTGAACGCACTGCTTGACCATCATTTTTCTTACCCAACAAGTTTGTTGACTTTTGTACATAATATCTTCTTAAATTGCAGCAAGGTTGACCGAAATTAGTGGCCAAGAAAGGCAAGAAAGAAAGAGAAAAAAAAAAGAGGTGGTGGTGGTGACACTTGTCACCACCTCATGGCTGCTTAACCAAGACAATTACCATCCATTTAACTCCAACACTTAGCCAATTTCTTCTTCATTTCTACTGCTGCTAGCCGAGAGAGAGAGGAGGGAAAACACCAAAGGAAAACATTTCATTTCATCTTCAATTCAACAACTTAGAAAGAAATCACACAAAGTAAACCGATTAAACTTGTTCTTGAGTGACTAGTAAGTGAGTTGTGGTGAGTTTTTTGAAGGAGAAAGCTTGGGCTACTTGTAGTGACCTCTAGTCAAGGTAAGAGAGCTTATCTCTCTAAGTTTAGCTTTCAATTTTGTCAAATTAAGCTTGGCAACTTGATTTTGTGGTGAGATTATGGATGATTATCATGTTTTAGTAGTTTTCCCCTTTTTATTTCATGAACTAGGGTTTGGGGAAATTCTGCCCAATTTGTTGTAAGATGCTTATATGTTGCAATTGAGGTTTTATAAGGTGTTGTGGTAGTGATTAGACCAAGAAATTAAGGAAAGTTGCACTAGAAACTCAAAATTCCAGAATCTGGAAAATTTTCCCAACATTCTGTCCGAATTTGTATCTGTATGTTAGAGGCTGATTTGGCCTTAGGGCAAAGAATAAAAGTTGTAGAGAATAGGATTTTATAGGTGCCTACAAAATTTCAGCTCAATCGGAGCAACGTAGGACGTGAAAAGTCCAAAATACCCTTACTGTTCTAAGTATTTCCCAGCAGTCCGTTTCTTCAGTTAAGTCCAGTTTATCACGTTTTTTGACCAGGATCCATTCTGATTTAGCTCTGGGCCAAAACATGAAAGTTGTAGTGTTCTGAAGTAGCTTTAAAATACCTCTAAGAACACCTGAATTGGATTTTTGTACACTGAGTTATGACCATTACAGTGTTCTGCATTTAAGCAGCCGACGAATTGGTTTCTGGTTTAGTAATTCGAGAATTTGACCAAGTTACATTAGAAACTGGACTAAGTGACCTTCATGAACATTGTATCCCTGAGTCTTAGCTTCGAAACGGCATAGGTTTCGCCTTAATCCGATAACTGTAGCTTCGGATAAGTTATTTCCGCTTTTATACATCAAATCTGTCTTTTGCTAAATTGAATTTCTGCACTTGTTATTACTGTATTTCTTATTCTTATGATATTGTGAGCCTATGGAACGGCTCTTGACTTGAATTGCTTATGTGTGATGTTGGGTTGTGGTTGAGGAAAAATAATGAAGCCAAAATGGCTGGAAAATTAGGTAAACACAAAGGGCGTGCTGCCCAAATTTTCGCCCGAGGGCTAGATTTCTATTTGAACTTGTATACTTTTGTTAGGCCAATACCATGACCGGTTTTCCATTGTAAAACATGATTTTCATCCTTGGGTTCAAACAACCCTCTTCTTACTTGAAAGTCATCTTTACACGTTTTACTCTTAATTACTCGGGTTTCTTTGTTTCCCTTAAATGTTTTGCTCGATAAACTATAATATGTTCTCTTGTTCAACCTTAGGTTTCATTGGTGATTAAGGGTAATATCCAGAAGGATATTTTGCACGATATTTTGCATTTCTAGGTGAGTGTTCCTTATTTGATTCTATGGCTTGTTGTTATCATTTGCTAATGTGTTAAGTGCTTTTAATGATTTCCAAAATGAGCTTTCTAGGCGAGTGTGTACTTTATCGCACTCGACCTAAATAACTGTACAATTTTCAAGGATTTAATGATTGAAATGTTACTTGCGCATGAATGTAAGCCTTTTGGGCTGAACTGGCCATTGCCCCTTGTTACCGGTCGTCTCGAGCCAGAAGCGGACTCGGTCGGGCGATTAGGGACTTGGGTGAACGTTTGGTATACTCGAGTATTACCCTGTAGGTTGGTGGAGACTGGCCAACGGCCAGGACGGGGGTGAATGAATGAATGAATGAACGAACGAACGAACGAGGATTTATTGATAAACGAAAAATGTATTTTCAAATGATTGGAGGAATAAGGGGAAATGTCAGGAGAACGAATGAACGAAATAACGAATTGCTCCTTGTGAGCCGTATCCTTTTAATGAATGTGTTACTACCGCTTTCCATTGTAAATGTTTCTTGAATTATTGATACTCCATGTTTAATGTATTGGATTGATTATCTGATTATGTGTTCGGAACCTCACTGGGCTTTTAGCTCATCCCTTTAGTTTTGTTTTCCTTACAGGGGAAGGCGAGCGAGGACGTGAGCTTGAGATAGACTAGCCAATCTAGTTTTGTTTCTTTTGTAGTGGTTCTCGCCTAGTGCTTGGCACGGGCTGGACGTATGAAGGATTGAGAACTCTTGTATATTTGATGTTTATATTCTCTTTTGGGTTGGCAATGTATATAAGTTCCGCTTTAAGTTTGGATCAATGCCCTATTTATTCTTGTGATTTATTTCAATTTTAATTGAGGACTGTAGCGAACGACTGAGTCCCGGCGAGAGCTGGGCAGGCGGCCCGCCGAACCCTCTGGTACGCCTTAGGGGGAGGTAGGGTCGTTACAAGTGGTATCAGAGCTTAGGCTTCAGATCTCTGTAGTGTATCCTAGATTAAAGATTAGGATACCGGACTGTGGGATTTGATTGGACTTGAAAGTTAAGCGATTGAGAGATAAAACTTATAGCTGTTTCGCGTGATTTCTACGTGAAGTGACCCTGGACTAAGTGGTGAAAAAGTATAAGGGACTAAGTGAAGCTATGAATTGCGAATGTTATAGGCCTTAAATCTTTCTCATGGTATCTGAAGACCATAGATAGGTATGTCAGGTAGGAATTCCGATTGTAGATAGTTTACTCTTGAGACTGCAGCTCGAGATGTGAATTATCTTATTTCGGATTCTCGTGCCTGAGTACTCTATAGTTGAGGTGCTGCTAAATACTTGAGACTTGTATTTTGGGAACATGAACAGGCTTTGTCTGACTAGAATGAGCACAAGAGGTCAGGGACATCTAGTTTGGATAGTAAATGACGTGAGAGACCAGACGGGCTGATACTGGGGCGACTTCACCTTTTCCTTTTGATTTACCTGTATATTGTTACTACATGACGTTAGTATACCTGTATGTACATGGTTATCTGTCCAACTTGATATGTATTTGTGTATTTGCTTATCCGTCTTTTTGGTATGGCGTGTTATGTGGGTATATGTTTATTTGAATATTTGGTGCCCTCAATAGTTACTTTAGTAACCTTATCGTGTTTATTTACTAAATTACCTTTTGGGGGAAAAGAAAAGAGAGGAAAAACATATATATGGACGGGAGACGTAGCCGTGGACGTGGACGTGGCCGTGGGAATGAACGAGCTCAAGAGCCAAGAGAGGAAAGAGAAACAACAGCTGCACAAGAGCAAGGAATGAGGGTTGAAGCCGAAGACCAAATGGCAACGGTAATGCAACAAATGACAGATATCTTGGCAAGACTGGTGGATCAACAAGGCCAAATGGCCGTGAATCAACCCCGGAACCCTGAAATCGGAGAAGATAAGGCTCTTGAGAGGTTTCAGAAATTTACTCCTCCGAAATTCCTTGGAGGATCTGATCCGGATATAGCCGAACAATGGTTAGAGGCCATGATTAATATTTTCACCGTCTTGAACTACACCGAGCAAAGACAAGTAAACTTTGCGGTGTTCCAATTTGAAGGATCGGCCCGAGCGTGGTGGAACGTTATTAAAGCAAAATGGGAAAGAGAACAGACCGTATGGACATGGACGAATTTCATAAGGGAATTTAACGAGAAATACCTCCCTCCTTTAGTTCAAGAGAGGAGAGAGGAAGAGTTTATTGGACTACGCCAGGGAACGTTAAGTGTAGCCGAATATGAAACGAAATTTACGAAACTATCCAAATTTGCTTCTGAATTGGTGGCCACAGAACGGCGAAGAGTAAGACGGTTTATACAAGGATTAAATTTGGAACTCCAAGAAGCATTAGCGGCAGTACAAGTGAATACGTTTACGGAGGCCCTTGAGAAAGCTCAAAGAATCGAGACTGCAAAGGCACAGATAAAAGCTTTCCAGACCCAGAAAAGGAGTGCATCGAGTAGTGTAATGGAGGAATTAAGTGAAGCGAGAGTTCCTTCCAAAGTGCAAAAAGTGAACTTTTTGTCCCACCCACCATGGACATTAGGGGCGATAGGTGAAGGATCTACAAAAGAAAGCCAAATCAGATTTGGGAAAAGTTTTCAAGAAAGCCAAAAGATGGCTTCTCACGTGGTCTGTGGGTACTGTGGAAAGGCAAATCATGTCGAAAGCGATTGTTGGAGAAAGGGGCGGAAATGTTTAATCTGCGGAAGTGGCGATCATCAAGTTAGCAACTGTCCGAGGAGACAGTCACGTGAAAGCAATACTCTGCAACTGGATGGAGCTAAATCACAAGTGAATGAAGGAGGGAAACGAACTAGCGGACCGGCAAAGGTTTATGCTTTAGACAACCTACAAGTTCCGGACTCGTCTGAGGCAACTGAAGGTAAAATTTCGAGGACGAAATTTTTTTAAGGGGGAGAGAATGTGAGGACTCACAAATTCCTTGTATTTTTCCTCAAAAATACCCTTTTATTTGAAAATTAGTATTTATCAAAGGCCACTACCCAAATATTTCACTCTAAGTGTAAATAGACCTAGAAAATAGGGTTTTACGCTTCGGTTTCAAGTTTGGAGCGAAATTAGGGTTTTCGCGATTTTTTGCCGGATGAATTTTCGGTACAAAGTAAGAATTAATTTGGGGATTAAAAGTGACTTTTAAGTGAGAAATAATATGTGACTAGTGGCAATGATATAAGGTTAGTGAATGGGAAGTGAAAAACCTAGTACGTGAGTTTTCAAGAAAAACGGCGCGATCCGGCGGGTCCCGCGCATTACCGATTGAACGCACTGCTTGACCATCATTTTTCTTACCCAACAAGTTTGTTGACTTTTGTACATAATATCTTCTTAAATTGCAGCAAGGTTGACCGAAATTAGTGGCCAAGAAAGGCAAGAAAGAAAGAGAAAAAAAAAGAGGTGGTGGTGGTGACACTTGTCACCACCTCATGGCTTCTTAACCAAGACAATTACCATCCATTTAACTCCAACACTTAGCCAATTTCTTCTTCATTTCTGCTGCTGCTAGCCGAGAGAGAGAGGAGGGAAAACACCAAAGGAAAACATTTCATTTCATCTTCAATTCAACAACTTAGAAAGAAATCACACAAAGTAAACCGATTAAACTTGTTCTTGAGTGACTAGTAAGTGAGTTGTGGTGAGTTTTTTGAAGGAGAAAGCTTGGGCTACTTGTAGTGACCTCTAGTCAAGGTAAGAGAGCTTATCTCTCTAAGTTTAGCTTTCAATTTTGTCAAATTAAGCTTGGCAACTTGATTTTGTGGTGAGATTATGGATGATTATCATGTTTTAGTAGTTTTCCCCTTTTTATTTCATGAACTAGGGTTTGGGGAAATTCTGCCCAATTTGTTGTAAGATGCTTATATGTTGCAATTGAGGTTTTATAAGGTGTTGTGGTAGTGATTAGACCAAGAAATTAAGGAAAGTTGCACTAGAAACTCAAAATTCCAGAATCTGGAAAATTTTCCCAACATTCTGTCCGAATTTGTATCTGTATGTTAGAGGCTGATTTGGCCTTAGGTCAAAGAATAAAAGTTGTAGAGAATGGGATTTTATAGGTGCCTACAAAATTTCAGCTCAATCGGAGCAACGTAGGACGTGAAAAGTCCAAAATACCCTTACTGTTCTAAGTATTTCCCAGCAGTCCGTTTCTTCAGTTAAGTCCAGTTTATCACGTTTTTTGACCAGGATCCATTCTGATTTAGCTCTGGGCCAAAACATGAAAGTTGTAGTGTTCTCAAGTAGCTTTAAAATGCCTCTAAGAACACCTGAATTGGATTTTTGTACACTGAGTTATGACCATTACAGTGTTCTGCATTTAAGCAGCCGACGAATTGGTTTCTGGTTTAGTAATTCGAGAATTTGACCAGGTTACATTAGAAACTGGACTAAGTGACCTTCATGAACATTGTAGCCCTAAGTCTTAGCTTCGAAACGGCATAGGTTTCGCCTTAATCCGATAAGTGTAGCTTCGGATAAGTTATTTCCGCTTTTATACGTCAAATCTGTCTTTTGCTAAATTGAATTTCTGCACTTGTTATTACTGTATTTCTTATTCTTATGATATTGTGAGCCTATGGAACGGCTCTTGACTTGAATTGCTTATGTGTGATGTTGGGTTGTGGTTGAGGAAAAATAATGAAGCCAAAATGGCTGGAAAATTAGGTAAACACAAAGGGCGTGCTGCCCAAATTTTCGCCCGAGGGCTAGGTTTCTATTTGAACTTGTATACTTTTGTTAGGCCAATACCATGACCGGTTTTCCATTGTAAAACATGATTTTCATCCTTGGGTTCAAACAACCCTCTTCTTACTTGAAAGTCATCTTTACACGTTTTACTCTTAATTAGTCGGGTTTCTTTGTTTCCCTTAAATGTTTTGCTCGATAAACTATAATATGTTCTCTTGTTCAACCTTAGGTTTCATTGGTGATTAAGGGTAATATCCGGAAGGATATTTTGCACGATATTTTGCATTTCTAGGTGAGTGTTCCTTATTTGATTCTATGGCTTGTTGTTATCATTTGCTAATGTGTTAAGTGCTTTTAATGATTTCCAAAATGAGCTTTCTAGGCGAGTGTGTACTTTATCGCACTCGACCTAAATAACTGTACAATTTTCAAGGATTTAATGATTGAAATGTTACTTGCGCATGAATGTAAGCCTTTTGGGCTGAACTGGCCATTGCCCCTTGTTACCGGTCGTCTCGAGCCAGAAGCGGACTCGGTCGGGCGATTAGGGACTTGGGTGAACGTTTGGTATACTCGAGTATTACCCTGTAGGTTGGTGGAGACTGGCCAACGGCCAGGACGGGGGTGAATGAATGAATGAATGAACGAACGAACGAACGAGGATTTATTGATAAACGAAAAATGTATTTTCAAATGATTGGAGGAATAAGGGGAAATGTCAGGAGAACGAATGAACGAAATAACGAATTGCTCCTTGTGAGCCGTATCCTTTTAATGAATGTGTTACTACCGCTTTCCATTGTAAATGTTTCTTGAATTATTGATACTCCATGTTTAATGTATTGGATTGATTATCTGATTATGTGTTCGGAACCTCACTGGGCTTTTAGCTCATCCCTTTAGTTTTGTTTTCCTTACAGGGGAAGGCGAGCGAGGACGTGAGCTTGAGATAGACTAGCCAATCTAGTTTTGTTTCTTTTGTAGTGGTTCTCGCCTAGTGCTTGGCACGGGCTGGACGTATGAAGGATTGAGAACCCTTGTATATTTGATGTTTATATTCTCTTTTGGGTTGGCAATGTATATAAGTTCCGCTTTAAGTTTGGATCAATGCCCTATTTATTCTTGTGATTTATTTCAATTTTAATTGAGGACTGTAGCGAACGACTGAGTC
The DNA here is from genome assembly GCF_003713205.1 of Coffea eugenioides. Classification (NCBI taxonomy): domain Eukaryota; kingdom Viridiplantae; phylum Streptophyta; class Magnoliopsida; order Gentianales; family Rubiaceae; genus Coffea; species Coffea eugenioides. The sequence continues at coordinate 25,941,405 of NC_040041.1, forward strand.
CCGGCGAGAGCTGGGCAGGCGGCCCGCCGAACCCTCTGGTACGCCTTAGGGGGAGGTAGGGTCGTTACAAGTGGTATCAGAGCTTAGGCTTCAGATCTCTGTAGTGTATCCTAGATTAAAGATTAGGATACCGGACTGTGGGATTTGATTGGACTTGAAAGTTAAGCGATTGAGAGATAAAACTTATAGCTGTTTCGCGTGGTTTCTACGTGAAGTGACCCTGGACTAAGTGGTGAAAAAGTATAAGGGACTAAGTGAAGCTATGAATTGCGAATGTTATAGGCCTTAAATCTTTCTCATGGTATCTGAAGACCATAGATAGGTATGTCAGGTAGGAATTCCGATTGTAGATAGTTTACTCTTGAGACTGCAGCTCGAGATGTGAATTATCTTATTTCGGATTCTCGTGCCTGAGTACTCTATAGTTGAGGTGCTGCTAAATACTTGAGACTTGTATTTTGGGAACATGAACAGGCTTTGTCTGACTAGAATGAGCACAAGAGGTCAGGGACATCTAGTTTGGATAGTAAATGACGTGAGAGACCAGACGGGCTGATACTGGGGCGACTTCACCTTTTCCTTTTGATTTACCTGTATATTGTTACTACATGACGTTAGTATACCTGTATGTACATGGTTATCTGTCCAACTTGATATGTATTTGTGTATTTGCTTATCCGTCTTTTTGGTATGGCGTGTTATGTGGGTATATGTTTATTTGAATATTTGGTGCCCTCAATAGTTACTTTAGTAACCTTATCGTGTTTATTTACTAAATTACCTTTTGGGGGAAAAGAAAAGAGAGGAAAAACATATATATGGACGGGAGACGTAGCCGTGGACGTGGACGTGGCCGTGGGAATGAACGAGCTCAAGAGCCAAGAGAGGAAAGAGAAACAACAGCTGCATAAGAGGAAGGAATGAGGGTTGAAGCCGAAGACCAAATGGCAACGGTAATGCAACAAATGACAGATATCTTGGCAAGACTGGTGGATCAACAAGGCCAAATGGCCGTGAATCAACCCCGGAACCCTGAAATCGGAGAAGATAAGGCTCTTGAGAGGTTTCAGAAATTTACTCCTCCGAAATTCCTTGGAGGATCTGATCCGGATATAGCCGAACAATGGTTAGAGGCCATGATTAATATTTTCACCGTCTTGAACTACACCGAGCAAAGACAAGTAAACTTTGCGGTGTTCCAATTTGAAGGATCGGCCCGAGCGTGGTGGAACGTTATTAAAGCAAAATGGGAAAGAGAACAGACCGTATGGACATGGACGAATTTCATAAGGGAATTTAACGAGAAATACCTCACTCCTTTAGTTCAAGAGAGGAGAGAGGAAGAGTTTATTGGACTACGCCAGGGAACGTTAAGTGTAGCCGAATATGAAACGAAATTTACGAAACTATCCAAATTTGCTTCTGAATTGGTGGCCACAGAACGGCGAAGAGTAAGACGGTTTATACAAGGATTAAATTTGGAACTCCAAGAAGCATTAGCGGCAGTACAAGTGAATACGTTTACGGAGGCCCTTGAGAAAGCTCAAAGAATCGAGACTGCAAAGGCACAGATAAAAGCTTTCCAGACCCAGAAAAGGAGTGCATCGAGTAGTGTAATGGAGGAATTAAGTGAAGCGAGAGTTCCTTCCAAAGTGCAAAAAGTGAACTTTTTGTCCCACCCACCATGGACATTAGGGGCGATAGGTGAAGGATCTACAAAAGAAAGCCAAATCAGATTTGGGAAAAGTTTTCAAGAAAGCCAAAAGATGGCTTCTCACGTGGTCTGTGGGTACTGTGGAAAGGCAAATCATGTCGAAAGCGATTGTTGGAGAAAGGGGCGGAAATGTTTAATCTGCGGAAGTGGCGATCATCAAGTTAGCAACTGTCCGAGGAGACAGTCACGTGAAAGCAATACTCTGCAACTGGATGGAGCTAAATCACAAGTGAATGAAGGAGGGAAACGAACTAGCGGACCGGCAAAGGTTTATGCTTTAGACAACCTACAAGTTCCGGACTCGTCTGAGGCAACTGAAGGTAAAATTTCGAGGACGAAATTTTTTTAAGGGGGAGAGAATGTGAGGACTCGCAAATTCCTTGTATTTTTCCTCAAAAATACCCTTTTATTTGAAAATTAGTATTTATCAAAGGCCACTACCCAAATATTTCACTCTAAGTGTAAATAGACCTAGAAAATAGGGTTTTACGCTTCGGTTTCAAGTTTGGAGCGAAATTAGGGTTTTCGCGATTTTTTGCCGGATGAATTTTCGGTACAAAGTAAGAATTAATTTGGGGATTAAAAGTGACTTTTAAGTGAGAAATAATATGTGACTAGTGGCAATGATATAAGGTTAGTGAATGGGAAGTGAAAAACCTAGTACGTGAGTTTTCAAGAAAAACGGCGCGATCCGGCGGGTCCCGCGCATTACCGATTGAACGCACTGCTTGACCATCATTTTTCTTACCCAACAAGTTTGTTGACTTTTGTACATAATATCTTCTTAAATTGCAGCAAGGTTGACCGAAATTAGTGGCCAAGAAAGGCAAGAAAGAAAGAGAAAAAAAAAGAGGTGGTGGTGGTGACACTTGTCACCACCTCATGGCTTCTTAACCAAGACAATTACCATCCATTTAACTCCAACACTTAGCCAATTTCTTCTTCATTTCTGCTGCTGCTAGCCGAGAGAGAGAGGAGGGAAAACACCAAAGGAAAACATTTCATTTCATCTTCAATTCAACAACTTAGAAAGAAATCACACAAAGTAAACCGATTAAACTTGTTCTTGAGTGACTAGTAAGTGAGTTGTGGTGAGTTTTTTGAAGGAGAAAGCTTGGGCTACTTGTAGTGACCTCTAGTCAAGGTAAGAGAGCTTATCTCTCTAAGTTTAGCTTTCAATTTTGTCAAATTAAGCTTGGCAACTTGATTTTGTGGTGAGATTATGGATGATTATCATGTTTTAGTAGTTTTCCCCTTTTTATTTCATGAACTAGGGTTTGGGGAAATTCTGCCCAATTTGTTGTAAGATGCTTATATGTTGCAATTGAGGTTTTATAAGGTGTTGTGGTAGTGATTAGACCAAGAAATTAAGGAAAGTTGCACTAGAAACTCAAAATTCCAGAATCTGGAAAATTTTCCCAACATTCTGTCCGAATTTGTATCTGTATGTTAGAGGCTGATTTGGCCTTAGGTCAAAGAATAAAAGTTGTAGAGAATGGGATTTTATAGGTGCCTACAAAATTTCAGCTCAATCGGAGCAACGTAGGACGTGAAAAGTCCAAAATACCCTTACTGTTCTAAGTATTTCCCAGCAGTCCGTTTCTTCAGTTAAGTCCAGTTTATCACGTTTTTTGACCAGGATCCATTCTGATTTAGCTCTGGGCCAAAACATGAAAGTTGTAGTGTTCTCAAGTAGCTTTAAAATGCCTCTAAGAACACCTGAATTGGATTTTTGTACACTGAGTTATGACCATTACAGTGTTCTGCATTTAAGCAGCCGACGAATTGGTTTCTGGTTTAGTAATTCGAGAATTTGACCAGGTTACATTAGAAACTGGACTAAGTGACCTTCATGAACATTGTAGCCCTAAGTCTTAGCTTCGAAACGGCATAGGTTTCGCCTTAATCCGATAAGTGTAGCTTCGGATAAGTTATTTCCGCTTTTATACGTCAAATCTGTCTTTTGCTAAATTGAATTTCTGCACTTGTTATTACTGTATTTCTTATTCTTATGATATTGTGAGCCTATGGAACGGCTCTTGACTTGAATTGCTTATGTGTGATGTTGGGTTGTGGTTGAGGAAAAATAATGAAGCCAAAATGGCTGGAAAATTAGGTAAACACAAAGGGCGTGCTGCCCAAATTTTCGCCCGAGGGCTAGGTTTCTATTTGAACTTGTATACTTTTGTTAGGCCAATACCATGACCGGTTTTCCATTGTAAAACATGATTTTCATCCTTGGGTTCAAACAACCCTCTTCTTACTTGAAAGTCATCTTTACACGTTTTACTCTTAATTAGTCGGGTTTCTTTGTTTCCCTTAAATGTTTTGCTCGATAAACTATAATATGTTCTCTTGTTCAACCTTAGGTTTCATTGGTGATTAAGGGTAATATCCGGAAGGATATTTTGCACGATATTTTGCATTTCTAGGTGAGTGTTCCTTATTTGATTCTATGGCTTGTTGTTATCATTTGCTAATGTGTTAAGTGCTTTTAATGATTTCCAAAATGAGCTTTCTAGGCGAGTGTGTACTTTATCGCACTCGACCTAAATAACTGTACAATTTTCAAGGATTTAATGATTGAAATGTTACTTGCGCATGAATGTAAGCCTTTTGGGCTGAACTGGCCATTGCCCCTTGTTACCGGTCGTCTCGAGCCAGAAGCGGACTCGGTCGGGCGATTAGGGACTTGGGTGAACGTTTGGTATACTCGAGTATTACCCTGTAGGTTGGTGGAGACTGGCCAACGGCCAGGACGGGGGTGAATGAATGAATGAATGAACGAACGAACGAACGAGGATTTATTGATAAACGAAAAATGTATTTTCAAATGATTGGAGGAATAAGGGGAAATGTCAGGAGAACGAATGAACGAAATAACGAATTGCTCCTTGTGAGCCGTATCCTTTTAATGAATGTGTTACTACCGCTTTCCATTGTAAATGTTTCTTGAATTATTGATACTCCATGTTTAATGTATTGGATTGATTATCTGATTATGTGTTCGGAACCTCACTGGGCTTTTAGCTCATCCCTTTAGTTTTGTTTTCCTTACAGGGGAAGGCGAGCGAGGACGTGAGCTTGAGATAGACTAGCCAATCTAGTTTTGTTTCTTTTGTTTCTTTTGTAGTGGTTCTCGCCTAGTGCTTGGCACGGGCTGGACGTATGAAGGATTGAGAACCCTTGTATATTTGATGTTTATATTCTCTTTTGGGTTGGCAATGTATATAAGTTCCGCTTTAAGTTTGGATCAATGCCCTATTTATTCTTGTGATTTATTTCAATTTTAATTGAGGACTGTAGCGAACGACTGAGTCCCGGCGAGAGCTGGGCAGGCGGCCCGCCGAACCCTCTGGTACGCCTTAGGGGGAGGTAGGGTCGTTACAAGTGGTATCAGAGCTTAGGCTTCAGATCTCTGTAGTGTATCCTAGATTAAAGATTAGGATACCGGACTGTGGGATTTGATTGGACTTGAAAGTTAAGCGATTGAGAGATAAAACTTATAGCTGTTTCGCGTGGTTTCTACGTGAAGTGACCCTGGACTAAGTGGTGAAAAAGTATAAGGGACTAAGTGAAGCTATGAATTGCGAATGTTATAGGCCTTAAATCTTTCTCATGGTATCTGAAGACCATAGATAGGTATGTCAGGTAGGAATTCCGATTGTAGATAGTTTACTCTTGAGACTGCAGCTCGAGATGTGAATTATCTTATTTCGGATTCTCGTGCCTGAGTACTCTATAGTTGAGGTGCTGCTAAATACTTGAGACTTGTATTTTGGGAACATGAACAGGCTTTGTCTGACTAGAATGAGCACAAGAGGTCAGGGACATCTAGTTTGGATAGTAAATGACGTGAGAGACCAGACGGGCTGATACTGGGGCGACTTCACCTTTTCCTTTTGATTTACCTGTATATTGTTACTACATGACGTTAGTATACCTGTATGTACATGGTTATCTGTCCAACTTGATATGTATTTGTGTATTTGCTTATCCGTCTTTTTGGTATGGCGTGTTATGTGGGTATATGTTTATTTGAATATTTGGTGCCCTCAATAGTTACTTTAGTAACCTTATCGTGTTTATTTACTAAATTACCTTTTGGGGGAAAAGAAAAGAGAGGAAAAACATATATATGGACGGGAGACGTAGCCGTGGACGTGGACGTGGCCGTGGGAATGAACGAGCTCAAGAGCCAAGAGAGGAAAGAGAAACAACAGCTGCATAAGAGGAAGGAATGAGGGTTGAAGCCGAAGACCAAATGGCAACGGTAATGCAACAAATGACAGATATCTTGGCAAGACTGGTGGATCAACAAGGCCAAATGGCCGTGAATCAACCCCGGAACCCTGAAATCGGAGAAGATAAGGCTCTTGAGAGGTTTCAGAAATTTACTCCTCCGAAATTCCTTGGAGGATCTGATCCGGATATAGCCGAACAATGGTTAGAGGCCATGATTAATATTTTCACCGTCTTGAACTACACCGAGCAAAGACAAGTAAACTTTGCGGTGTTCCAATTTGAAGGATCGGCCCGAGCGTGGTGGAACGTTATTAAAGCAAAATGGGAAAGAGAACAGACCGTATGGACATGGACGAATTTCATAAGGGAATTTAACGAGAAATACCTCACTCCTTTAGTTCAAGAGAGGAGAGAGGAAGAGTTTATTGGACTACGCCAGGGAACGTTAAGTGTAGCCGAATATGAAACGAAATTTACGAAACTATCCAAATTTGCTTCTGAATTGGTGGCCACAGAACGGCGAAGAGTAAGACGGTTTATACAAGGATTAAATTTGGAACTCCAAGAAGCATTAGCGGCAGTACAAGTGAATACGTTTACGGAGGCCCTTGAGAAAGCTCAAAGAATCGAGACTGTAAAGGCACAGATAAAAGCTTCCCAGACCCAGAAAAGGAGTGCATCGAGTAGTGTAATGGAGGAATTAAGTGAAGCGAGAGTTCCTTCCAAAGTGCAAAAAGTGAACTTTTTGTCCCACCCACCATGGACATTAGGGGCGATAGGTGAAGGATCTACAAAAGAAAGCCAAATCAGATTTGGGAAAAGTTTTCAAGAAAGCCAAAAGATGGCTTCTCACGTGGTCTGTGGGTACTGTGGAAAGGCAAATCATGTCGAAAGCGATTGTTGGAGAAAGGGGCGGAAATGTTTAATCTGCGGAAGTGGCGATCATCAAGTTAGCAACTGTCCGAGGAGACAGTCACGTGAAAGCAATACTCTGCAACTGGATGGAGCTAAATCACAAGTGAATGAAGGAGGGAAACGAACTAGCGGACCGGCAAAGGTTTATGCTTTAGACAACCGACAAGTTCCGGACTCGTCTGAGACAACTGAAGGTAAAATTTCGAGGACGAAATTTTTTTAAGGGGGAGAGAATGTGAGGACTCGCAAATTCCTTGTATTTTTCCTCAAAAATACCCTTTTATTTGAAAATTAGTATTTATCAAAGGCCACTACCCCTTATATCGAGCCTTAGGGTTGCCTCCCCCGGTATACGAAATTCCACTACTTTTCTCTTACAAACAAGTTGTGCATCGTACTTAGCTAGCCAGTCCATACCCAATATAACGTCGTACCCCTTAATAGCTAAACTTATAAGATTCCCCAAAAGCTTCCACTCTCCTACCCAAATTTCGCAATTTGTATACATAAACCAGTAATCAAATGTTGGTCCCCCGTAGGAGTACTAACTTCTAAGTCATAAGGCAAGCTAACAGGGGTTATATCAATGCCGCACATAAAATTGGGGTTAACAAAGGAATGGGTAGCACCAGGGTCGATCAAAATCCTAGCTAGACGATGAAAAACAGGGATCGTACCTTCTACAACCCCAGAGGAATCAGGGACTTGTTGTTGCTCAAGGGAGTAAACCCGAGCTGGCACCTTTGGCTTTGTCCCTTCTACCTTGGACTGTCCCGAGTTAGCCTTCGACGACTGGGTGGTTACTCTAGCCTCCCGAGGTAACACCGGACAGTTAGCTATTTGATGCTCCGCACTCCCGCAGCGCAAGCATTTCCTTTCTTTCCTCCAACAGTTGTCCTCAGTGTGGTTTGGTTTCCCACAAAATCCACAGGGTCCACGTGCAACTGAGGCCGAACTTCCTTGTGAGACGCTTCTCTGCGGGCCCCGTCCATTGTGACCACCCCTCGGCGGAGTCCCTCGTGTCATTCCCGGTTGCCTTCCTCCCCCGGCTCCTCTTCCAAACTTGGGAGGGGTCCCTTTATCCCCTTGGGTCGAACTACTCGCAGAGAACCCCCGTTTTTTCACCTGAAAGTTCCTTACTTGAAGCCTGGCATTTTCAACTCGCAAAGCTTTCTCCACGGCGTCACTAAAGATATTGATCTGGGCTACCGCCAGATCCTTTTGAATTTCCACATTGAGCCCTTGAATAAAACGCCGAACTCTCCTTTGCTCCGTTAGAATGAGTTCAGGGGCGAACTTAGATAAACGAGTAAACTGGCTCTCGTACTCAGCCACCGATTGCGTCCCCTGACGGAGTCTAATGAACTCGTCCTCCTTCTTTTCCTGGACTAGAGGGGGAAAGTATTTCGCATTGAAGTCCCTCACAAAGTTTACCCATGTTCTTGGGGTTTGTTCCCGGTCCCACTTCATTCGTATCACGTTCCACCAAGAACGCGCGGCCCCTTCCAATTGGAAGACAGCGAAAGTAACCTGCCTCTCCTCTGAATAGTGTAGGGCAGCAAAAATATCTATCATTTTCTTTAACCATTTTTCGGCCACGTCCGGATCTGGTCCGCCCAGAAATTTTGGCGGAGAGAACTTCTGAAATCTCTCTAAGGCCCGATCTTCACTCTCTACTACATGGCCAGGGTTCCCAGGTTGCTGGATAGGAGGTTGGCCCTGCTGTTGCACTACGTGGGCTAACAGGTCGGTCATTTGCTGCATAGCAGCAGCTATTTGGGCATTAGGGTCAACCCTAGGTTCAGGATTTGGTTCAGTCGTGGTATCCCTAGTACCCTCGTCAGTTGTGGGTTGCCTAACCCCGCGCCCGTGGCCTCGTCCACTACGAGTGCCTTCCATTGCTCTAATGTCACTCTAAAGTCGAGGCACAAAATAATATTAAAGTGCATATACATATAGTCACATAAGCATGAACGAAGAACCAAAAATAAACACCACATAAGGTATATATACACATAGAACAGTTATACATAGAACACATAACTGTGACAAACAGTCATACATGAGCAGTCAAGCAAATATATACAAAAGTACTCCCGTGAAGCCAAAAGAGGGTCTGTCAAAATACACTGTACAACCTAGGTCCCAAAAGGTACAAAAGGTACGAAACAGCTAACCAAAAGTTTTTCCTAGGTATCCCTCACACGGGAGCAAAACAAGGCTCAAAAACCCTAATCTAGTCCTCGACGGAGCCAACCGACTCCCCCCCAGAGTTAGAGCCAGGGGCGCCTCCCTGACCTGGAGCTCCGCCACCTAGAACTCCCCCTGGCGCATTGGCGCCAATCACTCCCTGGATGAGTGCCCCACACTCATCGATAATAGAGCCGGACCGGTCTCTCACCTCCCGGACTACCCTAGTGAGGCGGTCGTTAACCACCTGCAACTGCTCTCTCAGAGCGTTCGTCCTCTCCTGCTCCATGGCCACGTCCCCCTGGAGCTCCCCAATCCTATCGGCCTGCATCCGCGTGATGCCCCTAAGTCTAAGGGTCTCAGTGCGCTCCCTGGCGGCGGCACATCTAAGCCTCCGTCGCTCAGCAAGCACTGCCACAACCACGTGGTCCGCGTAAGAATAAAATTGGCAACGCCTACAGCGGCGGGTCCGGCTAGCGGTATACCACAGCCGGATCGGACCTCCTGGCCTCTCCTGGAAGTCGATAACCCGTGGGCGTCTCTGAGGTGGCTCGTCTCCGCCCGCTCCACTAGTGCCGGCCATAACCTACAAAGATAACAAAGGTTTATAGCTTAGACAATATATTCACACTTAATGGCGTCTAAACACAATCCCAAAAGTTCTAAGGACCAGGTTTTAGGTTCGCCCAGGGTAATTCTAACCTAGGCTCCGATACCACCTGTGACAGCCCCACCTTCTCCTAAGGCGTACCAAAGGGGTTAGCGGACTGCCTGCCCAGCTCTCGCCAGGACTACTAAAACGGTAAAACATTAATACAAGTCGTTCGGGATACTACTAACGCGCTTAACCCAACCAACAATCAAGAAATGAAAAACAACAGTTAAAACGTAAAGTGAATAGTGACTGTCACGTCACAATCAGCCAGGACCCAATCAAATGCAAATAACTGCTTACAATCCCTGAAAGGAATATATATACAAGCCAAGTATAATAAATGGAACATGAATACACACACACTATTACCAATCACATTGGTATGATTACAAGCCAAAAGGAAACATGTAAATTCAAGTACAATCAAGTTGCCAACTATTGAGGAGCTATCCAAAATCTCTCAACTAGCTCTACTCAACTCATCTTCAAACTCAAAAGTCCAAAAGGTAAATCCCTGTAAGGAAAACAAAATTCACGGAGTGAGCTTTCGCCCAATGAGGTACCATCACCAAAATATATCAGGATCACATAAACACAAGAATATTCAGTCCAAATATGCACGACAAGTAAGGAAAATCAACAACCCCCAAGTGTAGGGAATAAAAGGATACGGATGGCTCTCAAGAGCCCTTTTCCTCTTTTGCCATGCTTGATCTCATCTCATTGACTCTCCGTCAATGTATACCAGGTAATCATGACCGTAGACTCCTCTTTACTCCAATTATCCGTCCACCTCACTTTCCCCTTACCGGGCCCGAACACCAAACAGTACAGAATTGGTATTACTCGAGTATACCGGAATCAAGGGTCTCATACCCAAAGATTCCCAAATACAGTCCCCATGGCTTGTCAAATGTCCCCGACCAAGTCCTTATTGGCTCGAGTCCATTGACTTCCAATGAGGTAGAGCTCAGAGTGAACAGTAAAGATTGGTATCCAAGCGATACCAAAAATATTCAAGTAATATCATAAACAGTCAAGTAAGCTTAGTATAATAACCAGTCAAGGAGGCCAGAGAGTACGAGAGTGGTAAAGTACACCCTCGCCTCACCTAGCTCAAACAATCATCACAACTAGCCCAAATCACAGAATTCAAGTACAAGAAAGCCACGGAATAACAAATATGTGAGTAGTACACTCACCAAGTTCAACAAAGAAATTTCACAAGTTTTCGCCCGACGTGAGCCTCGGATCACCGGCACGCCCTATAACAATCAAGAAAGTACAATGAAAACGCAAACACAAGTCGAATACCTTTTTCTAGGAACTATTAAGGCAAGACCCAAAGATAGCTTGGAATTGAAAAATACATAACAGTTAGGGTTAAAAGTAGAAATAAACCCTAAGATTATTCACTTCTATCAAATCTCAACCCAACACATAAGAATCCAATACCCTAGACACTTGGACAGCATTTCCCCTAAAATTTCAGCTTTTCCAACCTACAAGACAACCAATAAAAGCCATCCAACACAACCACAAGCACCCAAACAATATATAAGCCATTCAATATGCATCATTAGGGTCATAATACCCCTCAATTATAGCCAATTAGAAGCTCAACTATCAACCATAGAAAACCCCCAATTTGAAACCCTAAATCTGAAATTTTCCGCACAAGCGGAAATTTTCCGCAATTAACCACAATTAACGCACAAGAGAGCTATATAATGCCATTTAGAACCATCAATTCCAGCTCAATCATATCAATCATAGGAAAACAGAAAAATTCCAGAAAAAATCAGAAAATTAGGAAACTTCACTCCAATCCACCAAATCTTCCGTAAAATCGCGTAAATAGCTACTATAAGGCACCAATTGGCCAAAATTAATAACAAAAGATGAGTTCCAAGCAAGATACCTTAGTTCTTCAAGAAAGGTTGTAGCTTGTGAGGTTTTCTTCCAAAACAACACCACCAAGTTCTTCAAAGACCCTTAGCAAGATGTTTTTATGGACTAATTCAAGAAACAAACGGCTAGTTTTCAAGATTTGAGCAAGATTAGAAGATGGAAGGTTGAAGAATTTTTTTCCTTTGCTTGCTAGAGAGGTTCGGCCAAGACAAGGCTGAAATGAAGATGATTTGGTCAATTTTTGGTCTTTTATTCAAGTTAAAGAAAGTTAGGCAAAGTTAGGCAAGTTTAGTCCAACAACAATTTGACACTTGGCGCATTATTTTTGCTAGAGCTATCTTCTTGTCCCTCATGGCTAATCCATCTAGACAACCTCCAATTATCTCCTAATACCTAGTAACAAAATTTCTTTACGCAAAAATTTAACCTAATTGGTCAAATTTCTCTCACTTAATGCACTAGCGGGTCCCACGACCAAAAGACGTTCCAAAATTCTCACGATCTACCTTATACTAGAAAAATGATTTAAGAACTATATTTACTGATAAAATGTTGATAAAAGTAATATAATAAAGAAATTAAAAGAAAACGGGTGCACAGGAATAAAATAATAAATAAATAAATTTTTTTTTTCTGGGTTCTCACACAATTGCATTTGATCTTTGAGTCTGATTGCTGCATTACTGAAGGTATCTCTAGAAAAGATATTAGTATTATCAATTTATTTTGTAAACATCAAAAGTTAGGAAGCAGGATCAATATTCTTCCCCTTTTTGATGATGACAAAACAATGGATAAATGAAAGAAAAAGATTGTGCATATGAGTATAAGCTCCCCCTCACCTATTGCCTCGGAAAAATTTAAGAAACAAACATATAATCTGATAATAAACTCCCCCTTTCACAAAGCATCCATTTTGATTGCAGCATAATTGAAGGTATTTCTAGAAAAGATATTAGTATTATCCATTTGTTTTGTAAACATCAAAAGTATTATGCATTTTGATTGCTCTGATACCAATTGTAATGATCGAAGACCACCAAGTGGAAGAGATAAACAATGTACAGATCACAAACGTAACAATAAGTAAATAGAAAGGAAAGAATTGCAAACCAATTAACTACCCAACTCCTCCTGAGCTTGTAGATTAATTCAAATAAACTTCTTCAAATTGATGAATTACAATCACGCTTGCGTACAAAGGAAGGTTCACCTCCTCCTTGCCCCGAACACCACTCGGTCTAGCCAGGAAATTTTACTATCCCTCAAGACAACCCTCACAGAGCTACACTCATGAAGTATTCACTCACAAATGAAAAGATTACAATAAACCTCACACCACTAAGACTACAAATCTTCTTTGAAGAGTATTTTCTCAGTAAAATCACTCTAGATCTTTTGTATTTTCAGCGTGCAAAAGTTGTTTAAAGTATCTGACCAACCACTATTTATATAGGACCAAGAAAGTGCCTCATTAATGTTTCCAACGGATAAAAAGTAGATGAAGTGTCAACTAGCCATTGGAGTGTCGGACGTCCGATAGTCCTCTTTTTTGCGTCCTACAGCAGGCAGTGAGTTTAAGAGATTTTATCAATTCTTTCGGACGTCCGGTGCAAGCTCATTTTGCGTCCGACAGCAAACAAAGAGATTTGAGAAATGTCTTATTTCCTTCGGTCGTCCGGTGGTGGAGTTCTTCATGCGTCCGAAGTTACGCAATGATTATCGGACGTCCGATCTAAGCGTCCGACAGCTTTCAGCAGCCTTTGACCCTTTCAATTGCATTTGATCTTTGAGTCTGATTGCTGCATTACTGAAGGTATCTCTAGAAAAGATATTAGTATTATCCATTTGTTTTGTAAACATCAAAAGTTAGGAACCAGGATCAATATTCTCCCCTTTTTTGATGATGACAAAACAATGGATAAAGGAAAAAAAAGATTGTGCGTATGAGTATAAGCTCCCCCTCACCTATTGCTTCAGAAAAATTTAATAAACAAACATATAATCTCATAATAAACTCCCCCTTTCACAAAGCATCCATTTTGATTGCTGCATAACTGAAGGTATTTCTTGAAAAGATATTAGTATTATCCATTTATTTTGTAAACATCTAAAGTATTATCCATTTTAATTGCTCTGATACCAATTGTATGGATCGAAGACCACCAAGTGGAAGAGATAAACAATGTACAGATCACAAACGTAACAATAAGTAAATAGAAAGGAAAGAATTGCAAACCAATTAACAACCCAGCTCCTCTTGAGCTTGTAGATTAATTCAAATAAACTTCTTCAAGTTGATGAATTACAATCACTCTTGCGTACAAAGGAAGGTTCACCTCCTTCTTGCCCCGAACACCACTCGGTCTAACCAAGAAATTTTACTACCCCTCAAGACAACCATCACAGAGCTACACTCATGAAGTATTCACTCACAAATGAAAAGTTTACAATGAACCTCACACCACTAAGACAAAAAATCTTCTTTGAATAGTATTTTCTCACTAAAATCACTCTAGATCTTTTGTATCTTCAGTGTGCAAAGGTTGTTTAAAATATCTGACCAACCACTATTTATATAGGACCAAGAAAGTGCCTCATTAATGTTTCCAACGGATAGAAAGTAGATGAAGAGTCAACTAGCCGTTGGAGTGTCGGACGTCCGATAGTCCTGTTTTTTGCGTCCAACAATCCTGTTTTTTGCGTCCGACAGCAGGCAGTAAGTTTAAGAGATTTTCTTCAATTCTTTCGGACGTCCGGTGCAAGCTTTTTGTGCGTCCGACAGCAAACAAAGAGATTTGAGAAATGTCTTATTTCCTTCGGTCGTCCGGTGGTGGAGTTCTTCATGCGTCCGAAGTTACGCAATGATTATCGGACGTCCGATCTAAGCATCCGACAGCTTTCAGCAGCCTTTGTCCCTTTCAATTGCATTTGATCTTTGAGTCTGATTGCTGCATTACTGAAGGTATCTCTAGAAAAGATATTAGTATTATCCATTTGTTTTGTAAACATCAAAAGTTAGGAACCAGGATCAATATTCTCCCCCTTTTTGATGATGACAAAACAATGGATAAAGGAAAGAAAAAGTTTTTGCATATGAGTATAAGCTCCCCCTCACCTATTGCCTCAGAAAAATTTAAGAAACAAACATATAATCTCAGAATAAACTCCCCCTTTCACAAAGCATCCATTTTGATTGCTGCATAACTGAAGGTATTTCTAGAAAAGATATTAGTATTATCCATTTGTTTTGTAAACATCAAAAGTATTATCCATTTTGATTGCTCTGATACCAATTGTAAGGATCGAAGACCACCAAGTGGAAGAGATAAACAATGAACAGATCACAAACGTAACAATAAGTAAATAGAAAGGAAAGAATTGCAAACCAATTAACTACCCAGCTCCTCCTGAGCTTGTAGATTAATTCAAATAAACTTCTTCAAATTGATGAATTACAATCACGCTTGCGTACAAAGGAAGGTTCACCTCCTCCTTGCCCCGAACACCACTCGGTCTAGCCAGGAAATTTTACTATCCCTCAAGACAACCCTCACAGAGCTACACTCATGAAGTATTCACTCACAAATGAAAAGATTACAATGAACCTCACACCACTAAGACTACAAATCTTCTTTGAAGAGTATTTTCTCACTAAAATCACTCTAGATCTTTTGTATCTTCAGCGTGCAAAAGTTGTTTAAACTATCTGACCAACCACTATTTATATAGGACCAAGAAAGTGCCTCATTAATGTTTCCAACGGATAAAAAGTAGATGAAGTGTCAACTAGCCGTTGGAGTGTCGGACGTCCGATAGTCCTCTTTTTTGCGTTCGACAGCAGGCAGTGAGTTTAAGAGATTTTATTCAATTCTTTCGGACGTCCGGTGCAAGCTCATTGTGCGTCCGACAGCAAACAAAGAGATTTGAGAAATGTCTTATTTCCTTCGGTCGTCCGGTGGTGGAGTTCTTCATGCGTCCGAAGTTACGGAATGATTATCGGACGTCCGATCTAAGCGTCCGACAGCTTTCAGCAGCCTTTGTCCCTTTCAATTGCATTTGATCTTTGAGTTTGATTGCTGCATTACTGAAGGTATCTCTAGAAAAGATATTAGTATTATTCATTTGTTTTGTAAACATCAAAAGTTAGGAACCAGGATCAATATTCTCCCATTTTTTGATGATGACAAAACAATGGATAAAGGAAAAAAAAGATTGTGCATATGAGTATAAGCTCCCTCTCACCTATTGCTTCAGAAAAATTTAAGAAACAAACATATAATCTCAGAATAAACTCCCCCTTTCACAAAGCATCCATTTTGATTGCTGCATAACTGAAGGTATTTCTAGAAAAGATATTAGTATTATCCATTTGTTTTGTAAACATCTAAAGTATTATCCATTTTAATTGCTCTGATACCAATTGTATGGATCGAAGACCACCAAGTGGAAGAGATAAACAATGTACAGATCACAAACGTAACAATAAGTAAATAGAAAGGAAAGAATTGCAAACCAATTAACAACCCAGCTCCTCCTGAGCTTGTAGATTAATTCAAATAAACTTCTTCAAGTTGATGAATTACAATCACTCTTGCGTACAAAGGAAGGTTCACCTCCTTCTTGCCCCGAACACCACACGGTCTAACCAAGAAATTTTACTACCCCTCAAGACAACCGTCACAGAGCTACACTCATGAAGTATTCACTCACAAATGAAAAGTTTACAATGAACCTCACACCACTAAGACAAAAAATCTTCTTTGAATAGTATTTTCTCACTAAAATCACTCTAGATCTTTTGTATCTTCAGTGTGCAAAGGTTGTTTAAAATATCTGACCAACCACTATTTATATAGGACCAAGAAAGTGCCTCATTAATGTTTCCAACGGATAGAAAGTAGATGAAGAGTCAACTAGCCGTTGGAGTGTCGGACGTCCGATAGTCCTGTTTTTTGCGTCTGACAATCCTGTTTTTTGCGTCCGACAGCAGGCAGTAAGTTTAAGAGATTTTCTTCAATTCTTTCGGACGTCCGATGCAACCTTTTTGTGCGTCCGACAAAGAGATTTGAGAAATGTCTTATTTCCTTCGGTCGTCCGGTGGTGGAGTTCTTCATGCGTCCGAAGTTACGCAATGATTATCGGACGTCCGATCTAAGCATCCGACAGCTTTCAGCAGCCTTTGTCCCTTTCAATTGCATTTGATCTTTGAGTCTGATCGCTGCATTACTGAAGGTATCTCTAGAAAAGATATTAGTATTATCCATTTATTTTGTAAACATCAAAAGTTAGGAACCAGGATCAATATTCTCCCCCTTTTTGATGATGACAAAACAATGGATAAAGGAAAGAAAAAGATTTTGCATATGAGTATAAGCTCCCCCTCACCTATTGCCTCGGAAAAATTTAAGAAACAAACATATAATCTCATAATAAACTCCCCCTTTCACAAAGCATCCATTTTGATTGCTGCATAACTGAAGGTATTTCTAGAAAAGATATTAGTATTATCCATTTGTTTTGTAAACATCTAAAGTGTTATCCATTTTAATTGCTCTGATACCAATTGTATGGATCGAAGACCACCAAGTGGAAGAGATAAACAATGTACAGATCACAAACGTAACAATAAGTAAATAGAAAGGAAAGAATTGCAAACCAATTAACAACCTAGCTCCTCCTGAGCTTGTAGATTAATTCAAATAAACTTCTTCAAGTTGATGAATTACAATCACTCTTGCGTACAAAGGAAGGTTCACCTCCTTCTTGCCCCGAACACCACTCGGTCTAACCAAGAAATTTTACAATCCCTCAAGACAACCCTCACAGAGCTACACTCATGAAGTATTCACTCACAAATGAAAAGTTTACAATGAACCTCACACCACTAAGACTACAAATCTTCTCTGAATAGTATTTTCTCACTAAAATCACTCTAGATCTTTTGTATATTCAGTGTGCAAAAGTTGTTTAAAGTATCTGACCAACCACTATTTATATAGGACCAAGAAAGTGCCTCATTAATGTTTCCAAAGGATAGAAAGTAGATGAAGAGTCAACTAGCCGTTGGAGTGTCGGACGTCCGATAGTCTTGTTTTTTGCGTCCGACAATCCTGTTTTTTGCGTCCGACAGCAGGCAGTAGGTATAAGAGATTTTCTTCAATTCTTTCGGACGTCCGGTGCAAACTTTTTGTGCATCTGACAGCAAACAAAGAGATTTGAGAAATGTCTTATTTCCTTCGGTCGTCCGGTGGTGGAGTTCTTCATGCGTCCGAAGTTACGCAATGATTATCGGACGTCCGATCTAAGCGTCTGACAGCTTTCAGTAGCCTTTGTCCCTTTCAATTGCATTTGATCTTTGAGTCTGATTGCTGCATTACTGAATGTATCTCTAGAAAAGATATTAGTATTATCCATTTGTTTTGTAAACATCAAAAGTTAGGAACCAGGATCAATATTCTCCCCCTTTTTGATGATGACAAAACAATGGATAAAGGAAAAAAAAGATTGTGCATATGAGTATAAGCTCCCCCTCACCTATTGCCTCAGAAAAATTTAAGAAACAAACATATAATCTCAGAATAAACTCCAACTTTCACAAAGCATCCATTTTGAATGCTGCATAACTGAAGGTATTTCTATAAAAGATATTAGTATTATCCATTTGTTTTGTAAACATCTAAAGTATTATCCATTTTAATTGCTCTGATACCAATTGTATGGATCGAAGACCACCAAGTGGAAGAGATAAACAATGTACAGATCACAAACGTAACAATAAGTAAATAGAAAGGAAAGAATTGCAAACCAATTAACAACCCAGCTCCTCCTGAGCTTGTAGATTAATTCAAATAAACTTCTTCAAGTTGATGAATTACAATCACTCTTGCGTACAAAGGAAGGTTCACCTCCTTCTTGCCCCAAACACCACTCGGTCTAACCAAGAAATTTTACTATCCCTCAAGACAACCCTCACAGAGCTACACTCATGAAGTATTCACTCACAAATAAAAAGTTTATAATGAACCTCACACCACTAAGACTACAAATCTTCTTTGAATAGTATTTTCTCTATAAATTCACTCTAGATCTTTTGTATCTTCAGTGTGCCAAAAGTTGTTTAAAATATCTGACCAACCACTATTTACATAGGACCAAGAAAGTGCCTCATTAATGTTTCCAACGGATAGAAAGTAGATGAAGAGTCAACTAGCCGTTGGAGTGTCGGACGTCCGATAGTCCTGTTTTTTGCGTCCGACAGCAGGCATTGAGTTTAAGAGATTTTCTTCAATTCTTTCGGACGTCCGGTGCAAGCTCTTTGTGCGTCCGACAGCAAACAAAAAGATTTGAGAAATGTTTTATTTCCTTCGGACGTCCGGTGGTGGAGTTCTTCATGCGTCCGAAATTACGTAATGATTATCGGACGTCCGATCCAAGCGTCCGACAGCTTTCAGCAGCCTTTGTCCCTTTCAATTGCATTTGATCTTTGAGTCTGATTGCTACATTACTGAAGGTATCTCTAGAAAAGATATTAGTATTATCAATTTGTTTTGTAAACATCAAAAGTTAGGAAGCAGGATCAATATTCTCCCCCTTTTTGATGATGACAAAACAATGGATAAAGGAAAGAAAAAGATTGTGCATATGAGTATAAGCTCTCCCTCACCTATTGCCTCAGAAAAATTTAAGAAACAAACATATAATCTCAGAATAAACTCCCCCTTTCACAAAGCATCCATTTTGATTGCAGCATAACTGAAGGTATTTCTAGAAAAAATATTAGTATTATCCATTTGTTTTGTAAACATCAAAAGTATTATCCATTTTGATTGCTCTGATACCAATTGTAAGGATCGAAGACCACCAAGTGGAAGAGATAAACAATGTACAGATCACAAACGTAACAATAAGTAAATAGAAAGGAAAGAATTGCAAACCAATTAACTACCCAACTCCTGCTGAGCTTGTAGATTAATTCAAATAAGCTTCTTCAAGTTGATGAATTACAATCACTCTTGCGTACAAAGGAAGGTTCACCTCCTTCTTGCCCCGAACACCACTCGGTCTAACCAAGAAATTTTACTATCCCTCAGGACAACCCTCACAGAGCTACACTCATGAAGTATTCACTCATAAATGAAAAGTTTACACTGAATCTCACACCACTAAGACTACAAATCTTCTTTGAAAAGTATTTTCGCACTAAAATCACTCTAGATCTTTTGTATCTTTAGTGTGCAAAAGTTGTTTAAAGTATCTGACCAACCACTATTTATTTAGGACCAAGAAAGTGCCTCATTAATGTTTCCAACGGATAGAAAGTAGATAAAGAGTCAACTAGCCGTTGGAGTATCGGACGTCCGATTGTCCTATTTTTTGCGTCCGACAGCAGGCATTGAGTTTAAGAGATTTTCTTCAATTCTTTCAGACGTCCGGTGCAGGTTCTTTGTGCGTCCGACAGCAAACAAAGTGATTTGAGAAATGTCTTATTTCTTTCGGACGTCCGGTGGTGGAGTTCTTCATGCGTCCGAAGTTACGCAATGATTATCGGACGTCCGATCCAAGCGTCCAACAGCTTTCAGCAGCCTTTGTCCCTTTCAATTGCATTTGATCTTTGAGTCTGATCGCTGCATTACTGAAGTTATCTCTGAAAAAGATATTAGTATTATCCGTTTGTTTTGTAAACATCAAAAGTTAGGAACCAGGATCAATATTCTCCCCCTTTTTTATGATGACAAAACAATGGATAAAGGAAAGAAAAAGATTGTGCATATGAGTATAAGCTCCCCCTCACCTATTGCCTCAGAAAAATTTAAGAAAACAAACATATAATCTCAGAATAAACTCCCCCTTTCACAAAGCATCCATTTTGATTGCTGCGTAACTGTATCGAAGACTAGAAGTGATAAGAGATATTATCCATTTGTTTTGTAAACATCAAAAGTATTATCCATTTTGATTGCTCTGATACCAATTGTAAGGATCGAAGACCACCAAGTGGAAGAGATAAACAATGTACAGATCACAAACGTAACAATAAGTAAATAGAAAGGAAAGAATTGCAAACCAATTAACTACCCAGCTCCTCCAGAGCTTGTAGATTAATTTAAATAAGCTTGTTCAAATTGATGAATTACAATCACGCTTGCGTACAAAGGAAGGTTCACCTCCTCCTTGCCCCGAACACCACTCGGTCTAGCCAGGAAATTTTACTATCCCTCAAGACAACCCTCACAGAGCTACACTCATGAAGTATTCACTTACAAGTGAAAAGTTTACAATGAACCTCACACCACTAAGACTACAAATCTTCTTTTAAGAGTATTTTCTCACTAAAATCACTCTAGATATTTTGTATCTTCAGTGTTCAAAAGTTGTTTAAAGTATCTGACCAACCACTATTTATATAGGACCAAGAAAGTGCCTCATTAATGTTTCCAACCGATAGAAAGTAGATGAAGAGTCAACTAGCCGTTGGAGTGTCGGACGTCCGATAGTCCTGTTTTTTGCGTCCGACAGTCCTGTTTTTTGCATCCGACAACAGGCAGTGAGTTTAAGAGATTTTTTTCAATTCTTTCTGACGTCCGGTGCAAATTCTTTGTGCGTCCGACAGTAAACAAAGGGATTTGAGAAATGTCTTATTTCCTTCGGACGTCCGGTGGTGGAGTTCTTCATGCGTCCGAAGTTACGCAATGATTATCAGACGTCCGATCCAAGCGTCCGACAGCTTTCTGCAGCCTTTGTCCCTTTCAATTGCATTTGATCTTTGAGTCTGATCGCTGCATTACTGAAGTTATCTCTGAAAAAGATATTAGTATTATCCATTTATTTTGTAAACATCAAAAGTTAGGAACCAGGATCAATATTCTCCCCCTTTTTTGATGATGACAAAACAATGGATAAAGGAAAGAAAAAGATTGTGCATATGAGTATAAGCTCCCCCTCACCTATTGCCTCAGAAAAATTTACGAAACAAACACATAATCTCAGAATAAACTCCCCCTTTCACAAAGCATCCATTTTGATTGCTGCATAACTGAAGGTATTTCTAGAAAAGATATTAGTATTATCCATTTGTTTTGTAAACATCAAAAGTATTATCCATTTTGATTGCTCTGATACCAATTGTAAGGATCGAAGACCACCAAGTGGAAGAGATAAACAATGTACAGATCACAAACGTAACAATAAGTAAATAGAAAGGAAAGAATTGCAAACCAATTAACTACCCAACTCCTGCTGAGCTTGTAGATTAATTCAAATAAGCTTCTTCAAGTTGATGAATTACAATCACTCTTGCGTACAAAGGAAGGTTCACCTCCTTCTTGCCCCGAACACCACTCGGTCTAACCAAGAAATTTTACTATCCCTCAGGACAACCCTCACAGAGCTACACTCATGAAGTATTCACTCATAAATGAAAAGTTTACACTGAATCTCACACCACTAAGACTACAAATCTTCTTTGAAAAGTATTTTCGCACTAAAATCACTCTAGATCTTTTGTATCTTTAGTGTGCAAAAGTTGTTTAAAGTATCTGACCAACCACTATTTATTTAGGACCAAGAAAGTGCCTCATTAATGTTTCCAACGGATAGAAAGTAGATAAAGAGTCAACTAGCCGTTGGAGTATCGGACGTCCGATTGTCCTATTTTTTGCGTCCGACAGCAGGCATTGAGTTTAAGAGATTTTCTTCAATTCTTTCAGACGTCCGGTGCAGGTTCTTTGTGCGTCCGACAGCAAACAAAGTGATTTGAGAAATGTCTTATTTCTTTCGGACGTCCGGTGGTGGAGTTCTTCATGCGTCCGAAGTTACGCAATGATTATCGGACGTCCGATCCAAGCGTCCAACAGCTTTCAGCAGCCTTTGTCCCTTTCAATTGCATTTGATCTTTGAGTCTGATCGCTGCATTACTGAAGTTATCTCTGAAAAAGATATTAGTATTATCCGTTTGTTTTGTAAACATCAAAAGTTAGGAACCAGGATCAATATTCTCCCCCTTTTTTATGATGACAAAACAATGGATAAAGGAAAGAAAAAGATTGTGCATATGAGTATAAGCTCCCCCTCACCTATTGCCTCAGAAAAATTTAAGAAAACAAACATATAATCTCAGAATAAACTCCCCCTTTCACAAAGCATCCATTTTGATTGCTGCATAACTGAAGGTATTTCTAGAAAAGATATTAGTATTATCCATTTGTTTTGTAAACATCAAAAGTATTATCCATTTTGATTGCTCTGATACCAATTGTAAGGATCGAAGACCACCAAGTGGAAGAGATAAACAATGTACAGATCACAAACGTAACAATAAGTAAATAGAAAGGAAAGAATTGCAAACCAATTAACTACCCAGCTCCTCCAGAGCTTGTAGATTAATTTAAATAAGCTTGTTCAAATTGATGAATTACAATCACGCTTGCGTACAAAGGAAGGTTCACCTCCTCCTTGCCCCGAACACCACTCGGTCTAGCCAGGAAATTTTACTATCCCTCAAGACAACCCTCACAGAGCTACACTCATGAAGTATTCACTTACAAGTGAAAAGTTTACAATGAACCTCACACCACTAAGACTACAAATCTTCTTTTAAGAGTATTTTCTCACTAAAATCACTCTAGATATTTTGTATCTTCAGTGTTCAAAAGTTGTTTAAAGTATCTGACCAACCACTATTTATATAGGACCAAGAAAGTGCCTCATTAATGTTTCCAACCGATAGAAAGTAGATGAAGAGTCAACTAGCCGTTGGAGTGTCGGACGTCCGATAGTCCTGTTTTTTGCGTCCGACAGTCCTGTTTTTTGCATCCGACAACAGGCAGTGAGTTTAAGAGATTTTTTTCAATTCTTTCTGACGTCCGGTGCAAATTCTTTGTGCGTCCGACAGTAAACAAAGGGATTTGAGAAATGTCTTATTTCCTTCGGACGTCCGGTGGTGGAGTTCTTCATGCGTCCGAAGTTACGCAATGATTATCAGACGTCCGATCCAAGCGTCCGACAGCTTTCTGCAGCCTTTGTCCCTTTCAATTGCATTTGATCTTTGAGTCTGATCGCTGCATTACTGAAGTTATCTCTGAAAAAGATATTAGTATTATCCATTTATTTTGTAAACATCAAAAGTTAGGAACCAGGATCAATATTCTCCCCCTTTTTTGATGATGACAAAACAATGGATAAAGGAAAGAAAAAGATTGTGCATATGAGTATAAGCTCCCCCTCACCTATTGCCTCAGAAAAATTTACGAAACAAACACATAATCTCAGAATAAACTCCCCCTTTCACAAAGCATCCATTTTGATTGCTGCATAACTGAAGGTATTTCTAGAAAAGATATTAGTATTATCCATTTGTTTTGTAAACATCAAAAGTATTATCCATTTTGATTGCTCTGATACCAATTGTAAGGATCGAAGACCACCAAGTGGAAGAGATAAACAATGTACAGATCACAAACGTAACAATAAGTAAATAGAAAGGAAAGAATTGCAAACCAATTAACTACCCAACTCCTGCTGAGCTTGTAGATTAATTCAAATAAGCTTTTTCAAGTTGATGAATTACAATCACTCTTGCGTACAAAGAAAGGTTCACCTCCTTCTTGCCCCGAACACCACTCGGTCTAACCAAGAAATTTTACTATCCCTCAGGGCAACCCTCACAGAGCTACACTCATGAAGTATTCACTCACAAATGAAAAGTTTACAATGAATCTCACACCACTAAGACTACAAATCTTCTTTGAATAGTATTTTCTCACTAAAATCACTCTTGATCTTTTGTATCTTTAGTGTGCAAAAGTTGTTTAAAGTATCTGACCAACCACTATTTATTTAGGACCAAGAAAGTGCCTCATTAATGTTTCCAACGGATAGAAAGTAGATAAAGAGTCAACTAGCCGTTGGAGTATCGGACGTCCGATTGTCCTATTTTTTGCGTCCGACAGCAGGCATTGAGTTTAAGAGATTTTCTTCAATTCTTTCAGACGTCATGTGCAGGTTCTTTGTGCGTCCGACAGCTAACAAAGTGATTTGAGAAATGTCTTATTTCCTTCGGATGTCCGGTGGTGGAGTTCTTCATGCGTCCGAAGTTACGCAATGATTATCGGACGTCCGATCCAAGCGTCCGACAGCTTTCAGCAGCCTTTGTCCCTTTCAATTGCATTTGATCTTTGAGTCTGATCGCTGCATTACTGAAGGTATCTCTGGAAAAGTTAATAGTATTATCCGTTTGTTTTGTAAACATCAAAAGTTAGGAACCAGGATCAATATTCTCCCCCTTTTTGATGATGACAAAACAATGGATAAAGGAAAGAAAAAGATTGTGCATATGAGTATAAGCTCCCCCTCACCTATTGCCTCAGAAAAATTTAAGAAAACAAACATATAATCTCAGAATAAACTCCCCCTTTCACAAAGCATCCATTTTGATTGCTGCATAACTGAAGGTATTTCTAGAAAAGATATTAGTATTATCCTTTTGTTTTGTAAACGTCAAAAGTATTATCCATTTTGATTGCTCTGATACCAATTGTAAGGATCGAAGACCACCAAGTGGAAGAGATAAACAATGTAGAGATCACAAACGTAACAATAAGTAAATAGAAAGGAAAGAATTGCAAACCAATTAACTACCCAGCTCCTCCAGAGCTTGTAGATTAATTTAAATAAGCTTGTTCAAATTGATGAATTACAATCACGCTTGCGTACAAAGGAAGGTTCACCTCCTCCTTCCCCCGAACACCACTTGGTCTAGCCAGGAAATTTTACTATCCCTCAAGACAACCCTCACAGAGCTACACTCATGAAGTATTCACTTACAAGTGAAAAGTTTACAATGAACCTCACACCACTAAGACTACAAATCTTCCTTGAAGAGTATTTTCTCACTAAAATCACTCTAGATATTTTGTATCTTCAGTGTTCAAAAGTTGTTTAAAGTATCTGACCAACCACTATTTATATAGAACCAAAAAAGTGCCTCATTAATGTTTCCAACGGATAGAAAATAGATGAAGAGTCAACTAGCCGTTGGAGTGTCGGACGTCCGATAGTTCTGTTTTTTGCGTCCGACAGCAGGCAGTGAGTTTAAGAGATTTTTTTCAATTCTTTCTGACGTCCGGTGCAAATTCTTTGTGCGTCCGACAGCAAACAAAGAGATTTGAGAAATGTCTTATTTCCTTCGGACATCCGGTGGTGGAGTTCTTCATGCGTCCGAAGTTACGCAATGATTATCGGACGTCCGATCTAAGCGTCCGACAGCTTTCTGCAGCCTTTGTCCCTTTCAATTGCATTTAATCTTTGAGTCTGATTGCTGCATTACTGAAGTTATCTCTGAAAAAGATATTAGTATTATCCATTTATTTTGTAAACATCAAAAGTTAGGAACCAGGATCAATATTCTCCCCCATTTTTGATGATGACAAAACAATGGATAAAGGAAAGAAAAAGATTGTGCATATGAGTATAAGCTCCCCCTCACCTATTGCCTCAGAAAAATTTACGAAACAAACACATAATCTCAGAATAAACTCCCCCTTTCACAAAGCATCCATTTTGATTGCTGCATAACTGAAGGTATTTCTAGAAAAGATATTAGTATTATCCATTTGTTTTGTAAACATCAAAAGTATTATCCATTTTGATTGCTCTGATACCAATTGTAAGGATCGAAGACCACCAAGTGGAAGAGATAAACAATGTACAGATCACAAACGTAACAATAAGTAAATAGAAAGGAAAGAATTGCAAACCAATTAACTACCCAGCTCCTCCAGAGCTTGTAGATTAATTTAAATAAGCTTCTTCAAATTGATGAATTACAATCACGCTTGCGTACAAAGGAAGGTTCACCTCCTCCTTGCCCCGAACACCACTCGGTCTAGCCGGGAAATTTTACTATCCCTCAAGACAACCCTCACAGAGCTACACTCATGAAGTATTCACTTACAAGTGAAAAGTTTACAATGAACCTCACACCACTAAGACTACAAATCTTCTTTTAAGATTATTTTCTCACTAAAATCACTCTAGATATTTTGTATCTTCAGTGTTCAAAAGTTGTTTAAAGTATCAGACCAACCACTATTTATATAGGACCAAGAAAGTGCCTCATTATTGTTTCCAACGGATAGAAAGTAAATGAATAGTCAACTAGCCGTTGGAGTGTCGGACGTCCGATAGTCCTGTTTTTTGCGTCCGACAGTCCTGTTTTTTGCGTCCGACAGCAGGTAGTGAGTTTAAGAGATTTTTTTCAATTCTTTCGGACGTCCGGTGCAAACTCTTTGTGCGTCCGACAGCAAACAAAGAGATTTGAGAAATGTCTTATTTCCTTCGGACGTCCGGTGGTGGAGTTCTTCATGCGTCCGAAGTTACGCAATGATTATCAGACGTCCGATCCAAGCGTCCGACAGCTTTCTGCAGCCTTTGTCCCTTTCAATTGCATTTGATCTTTGAGTCTGATCGCTGCATTACTGAAGTTATCTCTGAAAAAGATATTAGTATTATCCATTTGTTTTGTAAACATCAAAAGTTAGGAACCAGGATCAATATTCTCCCCCTTTTTGATGATGACAAAACAATGGATAAAGGAAAGAAAAAGATTGTGCATATGAGTATAAGCTCCCCCTCACCTATTGCCTCAGAAAAATTTAAGAAACAAACATATAATCTCAGAATAAACTCCCCCTTTCACAAAGCATCCATTTTGATTGCTGCATAACTGAAGGTATTTCTAGAAAAGATATTAGTATTATCCATTTGTTTTGTAAACATCAAAAGTATTATCCATTTTGATTGCTCTGATACCAATTGTAAGGATCGAAGACCACCAAGTGGAAGAGATAAACAATGTACAGATCACAAACGTAACAATAAGTAAATAGAAAGGAAAGAATTGCAAACCAATTAACTACCCAACTCCTGCTGAGCTTGTAGATTAATTCAAATAAGCTTCTTCAAGTTGATGAATTACAATCACTCTTGCGTACAAAGGAAGGTTCACCTCCTTCTTGCCCCGAACACCACTCGGTCTAACCAAGAAATTTTACTATCCCTCAGGACAACCCTCACAGAGCTACACTCATGAAGTATTCACTCATAAATGAAAAGTTTACACTGAATCTCACACCACTAAGACTACAAATCTTCTTTGAAAAGTATTTTCGCACTAAAATCACTCTAGATCTTTTGTATCTTTAGTGTGCAAAAGTTGTTTAAAGTATCTGACCAACCACTATTTATTTAGGACCAAGAAAGTGCCTCATTAATGTTTCCAACGGATAGAAAGTAGATAAAGAGTCAACTAGCCGTTGGAGTATCGGACGTCCGATTGTCCTATTTTTTGCGTCCGACAGCAGGCATTGAGTTTAAGAGATTTTCTTCAATTCTTTCAGACGTCCGGTGCAGGTTCTTTGTGCGTCCGACAGCAAACAAAGTGATTTGAGAAATGTCTTATTTCTTTCGGACGTCCGGTGGTGGAGTTCTTCATGCGTCCGAAGTTACGCAATGATTATCGGACGTCCGATCCAAGCGTCCAACAGCTTTCAGCAGCCTTTGTCCTTTTCAATTGCATTTGATCTTTGAGTCTGATCGCTGCATTACCGAAGTTATCTCTGAAAAAGATATTAGTATTATCCATTTATTTTGTAAACATCAAAAGTTAGGAACCAGGATCAACATTCTCCCCCTTTTTTGATGATGACAAAACAATGGATAAAGGAAAGAAAAAGATTGTGCATATGAGTATAAGCTCCCCCTCACCTATTGCCTCAGAAAAATTTACGAAACAAACACATAATCTCAGAATAAACTCCCCCTTTCACAAAGCATCCATTTCGATTGCTGCATAACTGAAGGTATTTCTAGAAAAGATATTTGTATTATCCATTTGTTTTGTAAACATCAAAAGTATTATCCATTTTGATTGCTCTGATACCAATTGTAAGGATCGAAGACCACCAAGTGGAAGAGATAAACAATGTACAGATCACAAACGTAACAATAAGTAAATAGAAAGGAAAGAATTGCAAACCAATTAACTACCCAACTCCTGCTGAGCTTGTAGATTAATTCAAATAAGCTTCTTCAAGTTGATGAATTACAATCACTCTTGCGTACAAAGAAAGGTTCACCTCCTTCTTGCCCCGAACACCACTCGGTCTAACCAAGAAATTTTACTATCCCTCAGGACAACCCTCACAGAGCTACACTCATGAAGTATTCACTCACAAATGAAAAGTTTACAATGAATCTCACACCACTAAGACTACAAATCTTATTTGAAGAGTATTTTCTCACTAAAATCACTCTTGATCTTTTGTATCTTTAGTGTGCAAAAGTTGTTTAAAGTATCTGACCAACCACTATTTATTTAGGACCAAGAAAGTGCTTCATTAATGTTTCCAACGGATAGAAAGTAGATAAAGAGTCAACTAGCCGTTGGAGTATCGGACGTCCGATTGTCCTATTTTTTGCGTCCGACAGCAGGCATTGAGTTTAAGAGATTTTCTTCAATTCTTTCAGACGTCATGTGCAGGTTCTTTGTGCGTCCGACAGCTAACAAAGTGATTTGAGAAATGTCTTATTTCCTTCGGACGTCCGGTGGTGGAGTTCTTCATGCGTCCGAAGTTACGCAATGATTATCGGACGTCCGATCCAAGCGTCCGACAGCTTTCAGCAGCCTTTGTCCCTTTCAATTGCATTTGATCTTTGAGTCTGATCGCTGCATTACTGAAGGTATCTCTGGAAAAGTTAATAGTATTATCCGTTTGTTTTGTAAACATCAAAAGTTAGGAACCAGGATCAATATTCTCCCCCTTTTTGATGATGACAAAACAATGGATAAAGGAAAGAAAAAGATTGTGCATATGAGTATAAACTCCCCCTCACCTATTGCCTCAGAAAAATTTAAGAAAACAAACATATAATCTCAGAATAAACTCCCCCTTTCACAAAGCATCCATTTTGATTGCTGCATAACTGAAGGTATTTCTAGAAAAGATATTAGTATTATCCTTTTGTTTTGTAAACGTCAAAAGTATTATCCATTTTGATTGCTCTGATACCAATTGTAAGGATCGAAGACCACCAAGTGGAAGAGATAAACAATGTAGAGATCACAAACGTAACAATAAGTAAATAGAAAGGAAAGAATTGCAAACCAATTAACTACCCAGCTCCTCCAGAGCTTGTAGATTAATTTAAATAAACTTCTTCAATTTGATGAAATACAATCACGCTTGCGTACAAAGGAAGGTTCACCTCCTCCTTCCCCCGAACACCACTCGGTCTAGCCAGGAAATTTTACTATCCCTCAAGACAACCCTCACAGAGCTACACTCATTAAATATTCACTTACAAGTGAAAAGTTTACAATGAACCTCACACCACTAAGACTACAAATCTTCCTTGAAGAGTATTTTCTCACTAAAATCACTCTAGATATTTTGTATCTTCAGTGTTCAAAAGTTGTTTAAAGTATCTGACCAACCACTATTTATATAGAACCAAAAAAGTGCCTCATTAATGTTTCCAACGGATAGAAAATAGATGAAGAGTCAACTAGCCGTTGGAGTGTCGGACGTCCGATAGTCCTGTTTTTTTCGTCCGACAGCAGGCAGTGAGTTTAAGAGATTTTTTTCAATTCTTTCTGACGTCCGGTGCAAATTCTTTGTGCGTCCGACAGCAAACAAAGAGATTTGAGAAATGTCTTATTTCCTTCGGACATCCGGTGGTGGAGTTCTTCATGCGTCCGAAGTTACGCAATGATTATCGGACGTCCGATCTAAGCGTCCGACAGCTTTCTGCAGCCTTTGTCCCTTTCAATTGCATTTAATCTTTGAGTCTGATTGCTGCATTACTGAAGTTATCTCTGAAAAAGATATTAGTATTATCCATTTATTTTGTAAACATCAAAAGTTAGGAACCAGGATCAATATTCTCCCCTTTTTGATGATGACAAAACAATGGATAAAGGAAAGAAAAAGATTGTGCATATGAGTATAAGCTCCCCCTCACCTATTGCCTCAGAAAAATTTACGAAACAAACACATAATTTCAGAATAAACTCCCCCTTTCACAAAGCATCCATTTTGATTGCTGCATAACTGAAGGTATTTCTAGAAAAGATATTAGTATTATCCATTTGTTTTGTAAACATCAAAAGTATTATCCATTTTGATTGCTCTGATACCAATTGTAAGGATCGAAGACCACCAAGTGGAAGAGATAAACAATGTACAGATCACAAACGTAACAATAAGTAAATAGAAAGGAAAGAATTGCAAACCAATTAACTACCCAGCTCCTCCAGAGCTTGTAGATTAATTTAAATAAGCTTCTTCAAATTGATGAATTACAATCACGCTTGCGTACAAAGGAAGGTTCACCTCCTCCTTGCCCCGAACACCACTCGGTCTAGCCGGGAAATTTTACTATCCCTCAAGACAACCCTCACAGAGCTACACTCATGAAGTATTCACTTACAAGTGAAAAGTTTACAATGAACCTCACACCACTAAGACTACAAATCTTCTTTTAAGATTATTTTCTCACTAAAATCACTCTAGATATTTTGTATCTTCAGTGTTCAAAAGTTGTTTAAAGTATCTGACCAACCACTATTTATATAGGACCAAGAAAGTGCCTCATTATTGTTTCCAACGGATAGAAAGTAGATGAAGAGTCAACTAGCCGTTGGAGTGTCGGACGTCCGATAGTCCTGTTTTTTGCGTCCGACAGTCCTGTTTTTTGCGTCCGACAGCAGGTAGTGAGTTTAAGAGATTTTCTTCAATTCTTTCGGACGTCCGGTGCAAACTCTTTGTGCGTCCGACAGCAAACAAAGAGATTTGAGAAATGTCTTATTTCCTTCGGACGTCCGGTGGTGGAGTTCTTCATGCGTCCGAAGTTACGCAATGATTATCGGACGTCCGATCCAAGCGTCCGACAGCTTTCAGCAGCCTTTGTCCCTTTCAATTGCATTTGATCTTTGAGTCTGATCGCTGCATTACTGAAGGTATCTCTGGAAAAGATATTAGTATTATCCATTTGTTTTGTAAACATCAAAAGTTAGGAACCAGGATCAATATTCTCCCCCTTTTTGATTATGACAAATTTGACGCCCCGAAAAGTATGAGTGTGAGAACCCGAAAATTTTCTAATTTTCTAGGGTTTATTTTTTTTAATCGCCCGCCTTTTCTACATTTTCTATATTAGAAAATTTCCCCAGATAAAGTTTATGAGCAAAGATAGTTTTAAAATGATTTTTCTAGTATCGGTTAGTTTTTGAGAAATTAGGAGCGTATTTTGAACGTGGGACCCGCAAGTGCGGTAAATGCATTATATTTTTGACCACTTGTTGGAATTTTGTATTAAGTGATATTATTGTACAATGTGTTAAGATATTTGTATTGGAGAGACAAAAAGATAAGTTTTAAACCTAAAGGTGACAAGTGTCACTTTCTTACTCAAGGGTGGACTTTGACCATTTTACTACCTTTACTAATTGATTAAAAACTTGACCCAAAATTCATCTTTTTCATAAGCTCCTTGGCCGAACCTCTTGGAAACAAAAAGAGAGAAAAGCTTCCAATTTCTTCCTTCTATTTCTTGCCCAATCTCACAAACCAACCGTTAAAACCGTGATTTGCTCCATAAAAACCTTTCTCTTGGTGGTATTAAGGTGTGTGGTGAAGTGGTTTGAGAAGCAAAGGTGCTAAGTTGGGTCTTTCCTTGGGTTTGCATGGTAAGTTACTAAGGAACCTTTCCTTTGATCTTGATAATGTTCAATTAGTGATTGGTGGTGGTTGAATAAGTGATTTTATGGATGATTTCATGATTTTGGTTGAAATTAGTGAAGTTTTATATTTAATTAGGATTTTTCTGTTCTCATATGATTGTTATTATGTGGTTATGTATGATGATTGGAAATGATGTTTAATGATTCTAGAAGGTGGAAAAAGTGGAAGATTGCAAGTAAATTCTGTTTTGGAAGAAATCTGGCAAATTAGGGTTCTTGGTTCTTCATTCTGTCCGAAATTTTTGGTCCTAGATAGAGGCCGAATTTGATGCGGATACGGGTGTGCAATAATTAACTTCAACCTTGGGTCAAGGATCCTTTGGTCCACATTGGCGGTCCGATGACAAGATCAAGATCCAAGAGGGTGAAGGAAGCTTTACGAGCCTTGATCATTCACCATACAAGCAAGGGGCAAGCTAGGTTTGAAGATTCGATAGACCATGAAGTTACTTTGTTCACTTGTACGTTTGAAGCGAAGGAATGATCTCATACTTGTTAGCTTAGTTGGTAGTTGTTTTAAGACTGTCTAGTTTAGTAGTTGTTAGGCGTTTAGTATTTTATTACTTATTGGGCCTTACCGAAAAGCCTTAAAGAGCTGGCTCTTTAAGCTCTTTGTGCGGGCCGAATTTCTTCCAGGTTTATGTGGGCCAGATTTTTACCCTAGTTTTAGCCTATAAAAGGCACCTCTTGTAAGAGTAAAAGGCAGATTATTACAACCAGAAATCGTGAGGAATTTTCCTTCAAATTCTTAAACGAACTTACTCTTGAATTCTTGAGTTCATTGCTTAGGATTCAAATCTGACTTTATCGATTAGTTTGTTCCCTAATCGTGGTGTCTCTTCATCCATCTTTATTTGCTTAAGGTTGCTGATTACCTTTGTGTGTCAAAGGTCTTGAGTTCATAAGAACAATCGAGTTCAATTTCTGTTGGGAGAAAAGATCCAACTCTGATAATTACAAGGTTGGGAGGTTCTAGGAGGGTCTTCCCCTAGGGTTGCCTATATCAGTTGGTAATCAGAGCATCAGGTTAATTCTCTTTTAATTGAAGTTGTTCATATCTTGCTAGTTTGTCTTTTTTCCAAAAAAAATAAAAAAATCTGTAGCGATTACTGTTCATAGTTACTGTTCATCCGAGTCAAAAAAAAAAAAAACTGTTTGTGTGTTGTCTTTTTTTTGTGTTTTTCTGTCCAAGTTCTTGGGTTTGTTATACTTTGTGTTTGGGTTGTTAGGGTTTAAAGACAAAAAAAAAAAAAAAAAAAAGAGTCACGTACCTTATATTGTTTAGTGTTCAGAGTATTGCTGGAATTTTCTTTTGAGTATTGCTGAAATTCTGTTTTGCCTATTTCTTGAGTATTGGTTGTTGTTCTTGCAAACCCTAGACACCACAACATAATTTGGGGAAGTTCTTGAGCTCCTTGAACAAAATTCTTGAAGTTCTTGGACCACCAAGTCTTATTTTGAAAATTCTTGAACAATAAACCAAGAACTAGGGATTTTCTTGGAATTGGCATAACCTTTCATCCGTTTTCTTGAACTTGTTGGTGTGATCTGAATTTGTGTTCCTTGAAGAGCCGGAAAAAAAAAGAAAAAAAAAAGGAAGAAGGAAGAAGGAATTGGCTCTCATACAAAGGAAATCAAGTTTCCAAAAAAATCGTGAGTTTCCAATTCTTGGTGGGTTCCCAAATCTTGGTTAATCTCCAAATCTTGGTTGATTTCCCAAAACTTGAGTTTCCTAATCTTGATTGGTTTCCAACTCTTGAGTTCCAATCTTGATTGAATTCCAAAGACCCCAAACGACCTCACCAGCCCCAAACACACCAGATTCTGTTTTCAAAACCAAACCAAACACCTTAGCCCCAAACCGCCTTGGGAGTTCTTGAGTTTCTAAAATCGGTTGAGCTAGTTTTACAATCCGATTTGACTGAAATTTGAGGACTGATTCATAGATTGTTTGAGCACTCCAGAAACACCATTTACCTTCCAACGTACTGACCAGAAACTCAGCAAAACAACAGCTCAAAAAAAAAAAAAGTTCCAGCTTCGGGTAGAGTTTTCTAAGATTTGTAAAATTCTGCTTTGTGTCTTGTTACTTGCTTATAGGGTAATTAATTCTGGAATTTTTGAGAGTTGAGTTGTTTTAAGAACTTCGAGAAGGAAAATTGAGAGTGAGTGTGTTTTCTTGAGTGATACACGAGTGTTTTGCAAGGTAGACTAGGATACATTTATTTTGCAGGTTTGACAATATGTCTCAAGAGGGGAACATGGCCGAGCCGTCTGAGACCGACGTGTCACTCAAATTGGTGATCCAAACTCTCCAACAACTAACCGACAGGGTGGCTGCCATTGAGATGCGAGGTACTGGAGATATTCCCAATAGGGCTTCAAGTGCTCAGAGTGTTGCGCATGATGCGGATGATGAGGGGTATCATTCTAACACCTCATTCCTATCAAGGAAAAGCCACAGGGAAGTGAGGGAAGGTCGAGACCGACCTAGAAGAACCGATGACAATCTTGGTTCCATCAAGACCAAGATGCCTACCTTTCATGGAAAAAATGATCCAGAAGCTTACTTGGATTGGGTTAGGCGAGTTGAGCAAGTGTTTGAAGTCCACAATTACTCCGAAGAGAAAAAGGTGAAACTTGCAGCTATTGAATTTCAAGATTATGCATCTATTTGGTGGGAGCAAGTATGTGCCACAAGAAGGAGAAATAGGGAACAACCGATTGCCACTTGGACTGAAATGAAGCAAGTGATGAGGAAACGATTTGTACCCTTCCATTATACCACGGACTTGTACAATCGAGAGAACGAACATAAACTCAAGCAAGAGAATGAATCTCTCAAGAGGAGGGGTTCCATGCAATCTACCTCTTTAAAGTCGGTTTATGCAAGAGGTGATAAGAAGGTTCATTCAGCATTTTCTAAGACTAAACTTAGAGTTGAACCACCTCATGCGGAGTCATTTTGGGAGACATATCAACGTCTTCTACACCAAAAACAAATGGAGTCAAATGGATGCTATCAAAGTGAGTTTTCTAAGAAGGAGATAGCTGACCCTATTCCCAACAAAGGAGTATCTCATCCTATTGAACCATTTGTTGAGGAGGTTGATGATGAGAAAACAATCGAGGGCGTTAAACTAGATAAAGAGATGGAAAAATCTGATGAGATGAGTGGTAAAAAGGAAGAAAAGAGAGAAAGTGAGACGATTTTGAGCAAAAGTGTGAGGGCTTATTGTTTTTCTAACGAACTTACCTTTGCTTTATTTAGTGTTTCTTCATTTGTGCAGATTAAGCAAAGTCAAGTGAAGTTAGTCATGCCATGCTCCATTCCAAAGTCACTTGTACAATTCACTAGTTTCCATGGAGTTTGTCTTTTAGGAATTAAATCTATTTGGGATCACCTCATGGAACAATTTCAATTCAAATCCGTCCATACCAAAGGGGAATCAATTCAAACCAACCATGAAGGGAGAATTCCAAACTTTGACTCTCATTTACTACCTATGGTTCATTCTTCATCTTTACCTTCTTTTGAGTATAATTTCCATCCTAACACTTGTATTTCTTATGCAGATTTTGAAGGAAAGTGTAAAAGGCTAGCAATGCCTTCTCAAGTTGAATCAATTGGTGGAAGGAATAATGAAGTGGCAAAGGGAGTTTTCACACTTAAAACTTGTTCTATACCTTCTTACCATTTAATTGATAATGTACCATTACTTCTTTACCCGATTTCAAATTTGTTTCAAGTTGAAGTTTATTTTGTTTTTGTAGGTTGTAAAGCTGTCCACAATTTTCCAGTTTTGATTAAAGACTTACAACCTGATTTCGTGCTTATTCCAACTAAAGGTGGTGATCTTTCATGCTTATTCACACAGCCAAAAGCTGGTGGCCAAGTGCTCAATTTGTCAGCTTCAACTTGTGCTAGTTCGAGTAACCCTCATGAAGTGGAATTCAATTGTTTGCTACCTTATATGTTGGAATATGAGAAATTGTGTGTCACGCAAGATCCCAAAGCTGTCCTTCACAAGTTGTTTAGTGCCGCATCCATGCAACAAGTTACTCCCATTTTATCCAAGCAAGATGATTCAAATCAATGTCAACTAGTGCTGGATTTTACACCTTTGCACAATCAAGGTGTCAATGTGAAGATCCATGACCAAAGACTAATTAGAGAGTTTTGGATTGCTACTTGGGATTTTCACACGCCTTACACAAGCTCTTTCCTACCTTGGCGCATGTCCTTGTTTGAGCGCTTCCCGAAGCTGACCAAATGACATGCAACATGGCTCGTAGTCATTCGTCTACTTCCAACACTGCTGTCCTTTAAGCGCATCATCGATTTGTGGACAACTCACTTTCAAGAGGAGACTTTGAAGATTCGAGGACGAATCTTTTCGAGGAAAGAGGGAATGATGCGGATACGGGTGTGCAATAATTAACTTCAACCTTGGGTCAAGGATCCTTTGGTCCACATTGGCGGTCCGATGACAAGATCAAGATCCAAGAGGGTGAAGGAAGCTTTACGAGCCTTGATCATTCACCATACAAGCAAGGGGCAAGCTAGGTTTGAAGATTCGATAGACCATGAAGTTACTTTGTTCACTTGTACGTTTGAAGCGAAGGAATGATCTCATACTTGTTAGCTTAGTTGGTAGTTGTTTTAAGACTGTCTAGTTTAGTAGTTGTTAGGCGTTTAGTATTTTATTACTTATTGGGCCTTACCGAAAAGCCTTAAAGAGCTGGCTCTTTAAGCTCTTTGTGCGGGCCGAATTTCTTCCAGGTTTATGTGGGCCAGATTTTTACCCTAGTTTTAGCCTATAAAAGGCACCTCTTGTAAGAGTAAAAGGCAGATTATTACAACCAGAAATCGTGAGGAATTTTCCTTCAAATTCTTAAACGAACTTACTCTTGAATTCTTGAGTTCATTGCTTAGGATTCAAATCTGACTTTATCGATTAGTTTGTTCCCTAATCGTGGTGTCTCTTCATCCATCTTTATTTGCTTAAGGTTGCTGATTACCTTTGTGTGTCAAAGGTCTTGAGTTCATAAGAACAATCGAGTTCAATTTCTGTTGGGAGAAAAGATCCAACTCTGATAATTACAAGGTTGGGAGGTTCTAGGAGGGTCTTCCCCTAGGGTTGCCTATATCAGTTGGTAATCAGAGCATCAGGTTAATTCTCTTTTAATTGAAGTTGTTCATATCTTGCTAGTTTGTCTTTTTTCCAAAAAAAAAAAACTGTAGCGATTACTGTTCATCGTTACTATTCCGTTGTTCATCTGTTCATCTGTTCATCCGAGTCAAAAAAAAAACTGTTTGGTGTTGTCTTTTTTTGTGTTTTCTGTCCAAGTTCTTGGGTTTGTTATACTTTGTTTGGGTTGTTAGGGTTTAAAGACAAAAAAAAAAAAAAAAGAGTCACGTACCTTATATTGTTTAGTGTTCAAGTTGCTAGAGTATTGCTGGAATTTTCTTTTGAGTATTGCTGAAATTCTGTTTTTGCCTATTTCTTGAGTATTGGTTGTTGTTCTTGCAAACCCTAGACACCACAACATATTTGGGGAAGTTCTTGAGCTCCTTGAACAAAATTCTTGAAGTTCTTGGACCACCAAGTCTTATTTTGAAAATTCTTGAACAATAAACCAAGAACTAGGGATTTCTTGGAATTGGCATAACCTTTCATCCGTTTTCTTGAACTTGTTGGTGTGATCTGAATTTGTGTTCCTTGAAGAGCCGGAAAAAAAAAGAGAAAAAAAAAATGGAAAAAAAAAGGAAGAAGAGAAGGAATTGGCTCTCATACAAAGGAAATCAAGTTTCCAAAAAAATCGTGAGTTTCCAATTCTTGGTGGGTTCCCAAATCTTGGTTAATCTCCAAATCTTGGTTGATTTCCCAAAACTTGAGTTTCCTAATCTTGATTGGTTTCCAACTCTTGAGTTCCAATCTTGATTGAATTCCAAAGACCCCAAACGACCTCACCAGCCCCAAACACACCAGATTCTGTTTTCAAAACCAAACCAAACACCTTAGCCCCAAACCGCCTTGGGAGTTCTTGAGTTTCTAAAATCGGTTGAGCTAGTTTTGCAATCCGATTTGACTGAAATTTGAGGACTGATTCATAGATTGTTTGAGCACTCCAGAAACACCATTTACCTTCCAACGTACTGACCAGAAACTCAGCAAAACAACAGCTCAAAAAAAAAATTCCAGCTTCGGGTAGAGTTTTCTAAGATTTGTAAAATTCTGCTTTGTGTCTTGTTACTTGCTTATAGGGTAATTAATTCTGGAATTTTTGAGAGTTGAGTTGTTTTAAGAACTTCGAGAAGGAAAATTGAGAGTGAGTGTGTTTTCTTGAGTGATACACGAGTGTTTTGCAAGGTAGACTAGGATACATTTATTTTGCAGGTTTGACAATATGTCTCAAGAGGGGAACATGGCCGAGCCGTCTGAGACCGACGTGTCACTCAAATTGGTGATCCAAACTCTCCAACAACTAACCGACAGGGTGGCTGCCATTGAGATGCGAGGTACTGGAGATATTCCCAATAGGGCTTCAAGTGCTCAGAGTGTTGCGCATGATGCGGATGATGAGGGGTATCATTCTAACACCTCATTCCTATCAAGGAAAAGCCACAGGGAAGTGAGGGAAGGTCGAGACCGACCTAGAAGAACCGATGACAATCTTGGTTCCATCAAGACCAAGATGCCTACCTTTCATGGAAAAAATGATCCAGAAGCTTACTTGGATTGGGTTAGGCGAGTTGAGCAAGTGTTTGAAGTCCACAATTACTCCGAAGAGAAAAAGGTGAAACTTGCAGCTATTGAATTTCAAGATTATGCATCTATTTGGTGGGAGCAAGTATGTGCCACAAGAAGGAGAAATAGGGAACAACCGATTGCCACTTGGACTGAAATGAAGCAAGTGATGAGGAAACGATTTGTACCCTTCCATTATACCACGGACTTGTACAATCGAGAGAACGAACATAAACTCAAGCAAGAGAATGAATCTCTCAAGAGGAGGGGTTCCATGCAATCTACCTCTTTAAAGCCGGTTTATGCAAGAGGTGATAAGAAGGTTCATTCAGCATTTTCTAAGACTAAACTTAGAGTTGAACCACCTCATGCGGAGTCATTTTGGGAGACATATCAACGTCTTCTACACCAAAAACAAATGGAGTCAAATGGATGCTATCAAAGTGAGTTTTCTAAGAAGGAGATAGCTGACCCTATTCCCAACAAAGGAGTATCTCATCCTATTGAACCATTTGTTGAGGAGGTTGATGATGAGAAAACAATCGAGGGCGTTAAACTAGATAAAGAGATGGAAAAATCTGATGAGATGAGTGGTAAAAAGGAAGAAAAGAGAGAAAGTGAGACGATTTTGAGCAAAAGTGTGAGGGCTTATTGTTTTTCTAACGAACTTACCTTTGCTTTATTTAGTGTTTCTTCATTTGTGCAGATTAAGCAAAGTCAAGTGAAGTTAGTCATGCCATGCTCCATTCCAAAGTCACTTGTACAATTCACTAGTTTCCATGGAGTTTGTCTTTTAGGAATTAAATCTATTTGGGATCACCTCATGGAACAATTTCAATTCAAATCCGTCCATACCAAAGGGGAATCAATTCAAACCAACCATGAAGGGAGAATTCCAAACTTTGACTCTCATTTACTACCTATGGTTCATTCTTCATCTTTACCTTCTTTTGAGTATAATTTCGATCCTAACACTTGTATTTCTTATGCAGATTTTGAAGGAAAGTGTAAAAGGCTAGCAATGCCTTCTCAAGTTGAATCAATTGGTGGAAGGAATAATGAAGTGGCAAAGGGAGTTTTCACACTTAAAACTTGTTCTATACCTTCTTACCATTTAATTGATAATGTACCATTACTTCTTTACCCGATTTCAAATTTGTTTCAAGTTGAAGTTTATTTTGTTTTTGTAGGTTGTAAAGCTGTCCACAATTTTCCAGTTTTGATTAAAGACTTACAACCTGATTTCGTGCTTATTCCAACTAAAGGTGGTGATCTTTCATGCTTATTCACACAGCCAAAAGCTGGTGGCCAAGTGCTCAATTTGTCAGCTTCAACTTGTGCTAGTTCGAGTAACCCTCATGAAGTGGAATTCAATTGTTTGCTACCTTATATGTTGGAATATGAGAAATTGTGTGTCACGCAAGATCCCAAAGCTGTCCTTCACAAGTTGTTTAGTGCCGCATCCATGCAACAAGTTACTCCCATTTTATCCAAGCAAGATGATTCAAATCAATGTCAACTAGTGCTGGATTTTACACCTTTGCACAATCAAGGTGTCAATGTGAAGATCCATGACCAAAGACTAATTAGAGAGTTTTGGATTGCCACTTGGGATTTTCACACGCCTTACACAAGCTCTTTCCTACCTTGGCGCATGTCCTTGTTTGAGCGCTTCCTGAAGCTGACCAAATGACATGCAACATGGCTCGTAGTCATTCGTCTACTTCCAACACTGCTGTCCTTTAAGCGCACCATCGATTTGTGGACAACTCACTTTCAAGAGGAGACTTTGAAGATTCGAGGACGAATCTTTTCGAGGAAAGAGGGAATGATGCGGATACGGGTGTGCAATAATTAACTTCAACCTTGGGTCAAGGATCCTTTGGTCCACATTGGCGGTCCGATGACAAGATCAAGATCCAAGAGGGTGAAGGAAGCTTTACGAGCCTTGATCATTCACCATACAAGCAAGGGGCAAGCTAGGTTTGAAAATTCGATAGACCATGAAGTTACTTTGTTCACTTGTACGTTTGAAGCGAAGGAATGATCTCATACTTGTTAGCTTAGTTGGTAGTTGTTTTAAGACTGTCTAGTTTAGTAGTTGTTAGGCGTTTAGTATTTTATTACTTATTGGGCCTTACCGGAAAGCCTTAAAGAGCTGGCTCTTTAAGCTCTTTGTGCGGGCCGAATTTCTTCCAGGTTTATGTGGGCCGGATTTTTGCCCTAGTTTTAGCCTATAAAAGGCACCTCTTGTAAGAGTAAAAGGCAGATTATTACAACCAGAAATCATGAGGAATTTTTCTTCAAGTTCTTAAACGAACTTACTCTTGAATTCTTGAGTTCATTGCTTAGGATTCAAATCTGACTTTATCGATTAGTTTGTTCCCTAATCGTGGTGTCTCTTCATCCATCTTTATTTGCTTAAGGTTGCTGATTACCTTTGTGTGTCAGAGGTCTTGAGTTCATGAGAACAATCGAGTTCAATTTCTGTTGGGAGAAAAGATCCAACTCTGATAATTACAAGGTTGGGAGGTTCTAGGAGGGTCTTCCCCTAGGGTTGCCTATATCAGAATTGGCCTTGGCTCAAAACATGAAAGTTGTAGGTATTGATGTTTTAAGGGTGCCTGTAAAAGTTAAGGTCAATTGGAGTAGTGTAGAATGAGATAAGCCGAAATTACTATTGCTGTTCTGGGTTCATCAGGATGTTAGAACTGCGTCTGAAATGGGTTGTTTTGACTGGAATTGTTTTGGATTTGGGTGTTCAGGTCTTCTCATGAAATGTAGCTTGATGCCCTAGCTACCATATGCCTTTGGAATTTCTGCATTTGGACCTGTTTAGACTGAGTTGTACTGATTACAGCATAGTGTAATTTGTAAACCTGCAATTACGGTTCTGGTTTGTTATTTGGCATATTTGACTTAGTTGTGCTGGGATTTGGACTGAATGACCTTCTACAATGTTGTAGCCCTGTCTTTTAGCTTCGAAACGGTGTATCTTTCACCTTCATCCGATACTCGATGTGCCTTTGGTGCCATTACCGCAAAATGACGTCAAAACTATTTTTCTGGTTTTAAGCTTAACTTTCATTTCCAGACTTTTCCCTTGCTTGACTTGTACTAGTACTACTTGGAGCTTGCTGAATGACTATTAGATGAACTTGTTGTTGTGTGTGTACCTTTGGGACTGGCTGAGGAAATAATGAAGCCTTGATGGCTGGAAAAGTAAAGAAATTTAGGGGAAGTGCTGTCCGAACTTTGAAGGGATTTGTTTGCATTGAGTTGTGATCTAAGACTCGGATTTGAGCAAGGCAATGATATATGATGGATGGTTTCTGAGCCATGGAGGTGAGTGACCCTAAACTATTTCCAAAGTACTTGTGAAATGTTTCTTACATTATTTACTTTTGAACTGTTTCCAAAGCTACTTTTGAACTGTTTTCTTGCATATCATGCGTGCTTATATGAAAGTGTTCCTTGTTTGATATATTTCCTTGACTTCATGACTTGTATTATTGATTGATAACGTGTTACGTGCTTTGAATGATTTCCAAAACGAGCTTTCTAGGCGAGTGTTTATTTTATCGCGCTCGACCTAAATCAATGTGAAATTTTCATGATAAATGATTAAATGCTACTTGCGCATGAATGTAAGCCTTTTGGGCTGAACGGGCCATTGCCCCTTGTTACCGGTCGTCTCGAGCTAGAAACGGACTCGGTCGGGCGATTAGGGACCTGGGTGAACGTTTGGTATACTCGAGTATTACCTTTGTAGGTTGGTGGAGGTTGGTGGAAAATGATGCAATTTCAAATGAAAAAAAAAAGGAAATGACAGGAGAACGAACGTATCTTTTCATGAATGTTACTATCGCTTTCCATTGTACATGTTTCTTGAATTATTGATACTCCATATTTAATATTTTGTAAATGTTGTAATTGTTTCTGGACTTATCATTTAATTTATGACATCATTGAAAAGAAATATTGTTAAACCGATTTGATTACTGATTTTCTGGTTACTCGCTGAGCTTCTAGCTCACCCCAAAAATATTTTATTCCCCTCCACAGGGCTCAAGGCGAAGGAAGGGCTTGTAGTATTTATTCATGGATTATCTCATGTATGGATTGAACTTGGATTTCCTTTTGTGTAATCATTCATATTGGGATTGTATTGAACGTTTAGAATTGATTGGATGTGTAATAGTCTAGTTTTGGACTTCCTCCTGTATACTAATTGTGATCAAGGATCAGAGTGGCGCTGCGGAAGCGTGGACGCTTCGCTTTTGATATGTAAAGTTTGGGAACCTTTGATGTATATTTGATATATATATCTTGAAATTCAATTGAGGATTGTAGTGAACGACTGAGTCCCGGCGAGAGCTGGGCAGGCGGCCCGCCGAACCCTCTGGTTCGCCTCAGGGAGAGGTGGGGCCGTGACAGTTGGTATCAGAGCTTAGGCTTCAGATCTCTGTAGTGTATCCTAGGCTTGAAGTTTAGGATGCCGGACTGTGGGTTTGATTTGACTCTTGAGAGATTTTTGCGGGATGTCTTGACTTGATTGGTACAAGAGGAAATGTCGAGGACGACATTCTTTTAAGGAGGGGAGATTGTGACGCCCCGAAAAGTATGAGTGTGAGAACTCGAAAATTTTCTAATTTTCTAGGGTTTATTTTTTTTAATCGCCCGCCTTTTCTACATTTTCTATATTAGAAAATTTCCCCAGATAAAGTTTCTGAGCAAAGATAGTTTTAAAATGATTTTTCTAGTATCGGTTAGTTTTTGAGAAATTAGGAGCGTATTTTGAACGTGGGACCCGCAAGTGCGGTAAATGCATTATATTTTTGATCACTTGTTGGAATTTTGTATTAAGTGATATTATTGTACAATGTGTTAAGATATTTGTATTGGAGAGACAAAAAGATAAGTTTTAAACCTAAAGGTGACAAGTGTCACTTTCTTACTCAAGGGTGGACTTTGACCATTTTACTACCTTTACTAATTGATTAAAAACTTGACCCAAAATTCATCTTCTTCATAAGCTCCTTGGCCGAACCTCTTGGAGACAAAAAGAGAGAAAAGCTTCCAATTTCTTCCTTCTATTTCTTGCCCAATCTCACAAACCAACCGTTAAAACCGTGATTTGCTCCATAAAAACCTTTCTCTTGGTGGTATTAAGGTGTGTGGTGAAGTGGTTTGAGAAGCAAAGGTGCTAAGTTGGGTCTTTCCTTGGGTTTCCATGGTAAGTTACTAAGGAACCTTTCCTTTGATCTTGATAATGTTCAATTAGTGATTGGTGGTGGTTGAATAAGTGATTTTATGGATGATTTCATGATTTTGGTTGAAATTAGTGAAGTTTTATATTTAATTAGGATTTTTCGATTCTCATATGATTGTTATTATGTGGT
This sequence comes from Coffea eugenioides, assembly GCF_003713205.1. NCBI lineage: Eukaryota > Viridiplantae > Streptophyta > Magnoliopsida > Gentianales > Rubiaceae > Coffea > Coffea eugenioides. Next base: position 25,985,989 of record NC_040041.1, read on the forward strand.
TATGTATGATGATTGGAAATGATGTTTAATGATTCTAGAAGGTGGAAAAAGGGGAAGATTGCAAGTAAATTCTGTTTTGGAAGAAATCTGGAAAATTAGGGTTCTTGGTTCTTCATTCTGTCTGAAATTTTTGGTCCTAGATAGAGGCCGAATTGGCCTTGGCTCAAAACATGAAAGTTGTAGGTATTGATGTTTTAAGGGTGCCCGAATTGGCCTTGTCCGGTGCAAGCTCTTTGTGCGTCCGACAGCAAACAAAGAGATTTGAGAAATGCCTTATTTCCTTCGGACGTCCGGTGGTGGAGTTCTTCATGCGTCCGAAGTTACGCAATGATTATCGGACGTCCGATCTAAGCGTCCGAAAGCTTTCTGCAGCCTTTGTCCCTTTCAATTTCATTTAATCTTTGAGTCTGATCGCTGCATTACTGAAGGTATCTCTGAAAAAGATATTAGTATTATCCATTTGTTTTGTAAACATCAAAAGTTAGGAACCAGGATCAATATTCTCCCCCTTTTTGATGATGACAAAACAATGGATAAAGGAAAGAAAAAGATTGTGCATATGAGTATAAGCTCCCCCTCACCTATTGCCTCAGAAAAATTTACGAAACAAACACATAATCTCAGAATAAAATCCCCCTTTCACAAAGCATCCATTTTGATTGCTGCATAACTGAAGGTATTTCTAGAAAAGATATTAGTATTATCCATTTGTTTTGTAAACATCAAAAGTATTATCCATTTTGATTGCTCTGATTCCAATTGTAAGGATCGAAGACCACCAAGTGGAAGAGGTAAACCATGTACAGATCACAAACGTAACAATAAGTAAATAGAAAGGAAAGAATTGCAAACCAATTAACTACCCAACTCCTCCAGAGCTTGTAGATTAATTTAAATAAGCTTCTTCAAATTGATGAATTACAATCACGGTTGCGTACAAAGGAAGGTTCACCTCCTCCTTGCCCCGAACACCACTCGGTCTAGCCAGGAAATTTTACTATCCCTCAAGACAACCCTCACAGAGCTACACTCATGAAGTATTCACTCACAAGTGAAAAGATTACAATGAACCTCACACCACTAAGACTACAAATCTTCTTTGAAGAGTATTTTCTCACTAAAATCACTCTAGATATTTTGTATCTTCAGTGTGCAAAAGTTGTTTAAAGTATCTGACCTACCACTATTTATATAGGACCAAGAAAGTGCCTCATTAATGTTTCCAACGGATAGAAAGTAGACGAAGAGTCAACTAGCCGTTGGAGTGTCGGACGTCCGATAGTCCTGTTTTTTGCGTCCGACAGTCCTGTTTTTTGCGTCCGACAGCAGGCAGTGAGTTTAAGAGATTTTCTTCAATTCTGTCGGACGTCCGGTGCAAGCTCTTTGTGCGTCCGACAGCAAACAAAGAGATTTGAGAAATGTCTTATTTTCTTCGGACGTCCGGTGGTGGAGTTCTTCATGCGTCCGAAGTTACGCAATGATTATCGGACGTCCGATCCAAGCGTCCGACAGCTTTGAGCAGCCTTTGTCCCTTTCAATTGCATTTGATCTTTGAGTCTGATCGCTGCATTACTGAAGGTATCTCTGGAAAAGATATTAGTATTATCCATTTGTTTTGTGAACATCAAAAGTTAGGAACCAGGGTCAATATTCTCCCCCTTTTTGATGATGACAAAACAATGGATAAAGGAAAGAAAAAGATTGTGCAGATGAGTATAAGCTCTCCCTCACCTATTGCCTCAGAAAAATTTAAGAAACAAACATATAATCTCAGAATAAACTCCCCATTTCACAAAGCATCCATTTTGATTGCAGCATAACTGAAGGTATTTCTAGAAAAGATATTAGTATTATCCATTTATTTTGTAAACATCAAAAGTATTATCCATTTTGATTGCTCTGATACCAATTGTAAGGATCGAAGACCACCAAGTGGAAGAGATAAACAATGTACAGATCACAAACGTAACAATAAGTAAATAGAAAGGAAAGAATTGCAAACCAATTAACTACCCAGCTCCTCCTGAGCTTGTAGATTAATTCAAATAAACTTCTTCAAATTGATGAATTACAATCACGCTTGCGTACAAAGGAAGGTTCACCTCCTCCTTGCCCCGAACACCACTCGGTCTAGCCAGGAAATTTTACTATCCCTCAAGACAACCCTCACAGAGCTACACTCATGAAGTATTCACTCACAAGTGAAAAGATTACAATGAACCTCACACCACTAAGACTACAAATCTTCTTTGAAGAGTATTTTCTCACTAAAATCACTCTAGATATTTTGTATCTTCAGTGTGCAAAAGTTGTTTAAAGTATTTGACCTACCACTATTTATATAGGACCAAGAAAGTGCCTCATTAATGTTTCCAACGGATAGAAAGTAGATGAAGAGTCAACTAGCCGTTGGAGTGTCGGACGTCCGATAGTCCTGTTTTTTGCGTCCGACAGTCCTGTTTTTTGCGTCCGACAGCAGGCAGTGAGTTTAAGAGATTTTCTTCAATTCTGTCGGACGTCCGGTGCAAGCTCTTTGTGCGTCCGACAGCAAACAAAGAGATTTGAGAAATGTCTTATTTTCTTCGGACGTCCGGTGGTGGAGTTCTTCATGCGTCCGAAGTTACGCAATGATTATCGGACGTCCGATCCAAGCGTCCGACAGCTTTGAGCAGCCTTTGTCCCTTTCAATTGCATTTGATCTTTGAGTCTGATCGCTGCATTACTGAAGGTATCTCTGGAAAAGATATTAGTATTATCCATTTGTTTTGTGAACATCAAAAGTTAGGAACCAGGATCAATATTCTCCCCCTTTTTGATGATGACAAAACAATGGATAAAGGAAAGAAAAAGATTGTGCATATGAGTATAAGCTCTCCCTCACCTATTGCCTCAGAAAAATTTAAGAAACAAACATATAATCTCAGAATAAACTCCCCATTTCACAAAGCATCCATTTTGATTGCAGCATAACTGAAGGTATTTCTAGAAAAGATATTAGTATTATCCATTTATTTTGTAAACATCAAAAGTATTATCCATTTTGATTGCTCTGATACCAATTGTAAGGATCGAAGACCACCAAGTGGAAGAGATAAACAATGTACAGATCACAAACGTAACAATAAGTAAATAGAAAGGAAAGAATTGCAAACCAATTAACTACCCAGCTCCTCCAGAGCTTGTAGATTAATTTAAATAAGCTTCTTCAAATTGATGAATTACAATCACGCTTGCGTACAAAGGAAGGTTCACCTCCTCCTTGCCCCGAACACCACTCGGTCTAGCCAGGAAATTTTACTATCCCTCAAGACAACCCTCACAGAGCTACACTCATGAAGTATTCACTCACAAGTGAAAAGATTACAATGAACCTCACACCACTAAGACTACAAATCTTCTTTGAAGAGTATTTTCTCACTAAAATCACTCTAGATATTTTGTATCTTCAGTGTGCAAAAGTTGTTTAAAGTATCTGACCTACCACTATTTATATAGGACCAAGAAAGTGCCTCATTAATGTTTCCAACGGATAGAAAGTAGATGAAGAGTCAACTAGCCGTTGGAGTGTCGGACGTCCGATAGTCCTGTTTTTTGCGTCCGACAGTCCTGTTTTTTGCGTCCGACAGCAGGCAGTGAGTTTAAGAGATTTTCTTCAATTCTGTCGGACGTCCGGTGCAAGCTCTTTGTGCGTCCGACAGCAAACAAAGAGATTTGAGAAATGTCTTATTTTCTTCGGACGTCCGGTGGTGGAGTTCTTCATGCGTCCGAAGTTACGCAATGATTATCGGACGTCCGATCCAAGCGTCCGACAGCTTTGAGCAGCCTTTGTCCCTTTCAATTGCATTTGATCTTTGAGTCTGATCGCTGCATTACTGAAGGTATCTCTGGAAAAGATATTAGTATTATCCATTTGTTTTGTGAACATCAAAAGTTAGGAACCAGGATCAATATTCTCCCTTTTTTGATGATGACAAAACAATGGATAAAGGAAAGAAAAAGATTGTGCATATGAGTATAAGCTCTCCCTCACCTATTGCCTCAGAAAAATTTAAGAAACAAACATATAATCTCAGAATAAACTCCCCATTTCACAAAGCATCCATTTTGATTGCAGCATAACTGAAGGTATTTCTAGAAAAGATATTAGTATTATCCATTTATTTTGTAAACATCAAAAGTATTATCCATTTTGATTGCTCTGATACCAATTGTAAGGATCGAAGACCACCAAGTGGAAGAGATAAACAATGTACAGATCACAAACGTAACAATAAGTAAATAGAAAGGAAAGAATTGCAAACCAATTAACTACCCAGCTCCTCCTGAGCTTGTAGATTAATTCAAATAAACTTCTTCAAATTGATGAATTACAATCACGCTTGCGTACAAAGGAAGGTTCACCTCCTCCTTGCCCCGAACACCACTCGGTCTAGCCAGGAAATTTTACTATCCCTCAAGACAACCCTCACAGAGCTACACTCATGAAGTATTCACTCACAAGTGAAAAGATTACAATGAACCTCACACCACTAAGACTACAAATCTTCTTTGAAGAGTATTTTCTCACTAAAATCACTCTAGATATTTTGTATCTTCAGTGTGCAAAAGTTGTTTAAAGTATCTGACCTACCACTATTTATATAGGACCAAGAAAGTGCCTCATTAATGTTTCCAACGGATAGAAAGTAGATGAAGAGTCAACTAGCCGTTGGAGTGTCGGACGTCCGATAGTCCTGTTTTTTGCGTCCGACAGTCCTGTTTTTTGCGTCCGACAGCAGGCAGTGAGTTTAAGAGATTTTCTTCAATTCTTTCGGACGTCCGGTGCAAGCTCTTTGTGCGTCCGACAGCAAACAAAGAGATTTGAGAAATGTCTTATTTTCTTCGGACGTCCGGTGGTGGAGTTCTTCATGCGTCCGAAGTTACGCAATGATTATCGGACGTCCGATCCAAGCGTCCGACAGCTTTGAGCAGCCTTTGTCCCTTTCAATTGCATTTGATCTTTGAGTCTGATCGCTGCATTACTGAAGGTATCTCTGGAAAAGATATTAGTATTATCCATTTGTTTTGTGAACATCAAAAGTTAGGAACCAGGATCAATATTCTCCCCCTTTTTGATGATGACAAAACAATGGATAAAGGAAAGAAAAAGATTGTGCATATGAGTATAAGCTCTCCCTCACCTATTGCCTCAGAAAAATTTAAGAAACAAACATATAATCTCAGAATAAACTCCCCATTTCACAAAGCATCCATTTTGATTGCAGCATAACTGAAGGTATTTCTAGAAAAGATATTAGTATTATCCATTTATTTTGTAAAAATCAAAAGTATTATCCATTTTGATTGCTCTGATACCAATTGTAAGGATCGAAGACCACCAAGTGGAAGAGAGAAACAATGTACAGATCACAAACGTAACAATAAGTAAATAGAAAGGAAAGAATTGCAAACCAATTAACTACCCAGCTCCTCCTGAGCTTGTAGATTAATTCAAATAAACTTCTTCAAATTGATGAATTACAATCACGCTTGCGTACAAAGGAAGGTTCACCTCCTCCTTGCCCCGAACACCACTCGGTCTAGCCAGGAAATTTTACTATCCCTCAAGACAACCCTCACAGAGCTACACTCATGAAGTATTCACTCACAAGTGAAAAGATTACAATGAACCTCACACCACTAAGACTACAAATCTTCTTTGAAGAGTATTTTCTCACTAAAATCACTCTAGATATTTTGTATCTTCAGTGTGCAAAAGTTGTTTAAAGTATCTGACCTACCACTATATTATATAGGACCAAGAAAGTGCCTCATTAATGTTTCCAACGGATAGAAAGTAGATGAAGAGTCAACTAGCCGTTGGAGTGTCGGACGTCCGATAGTCCTGTTTTTTGCGTCCGACAGTCCTGTTTTTTGCGTCCGACAGCAGGCAGTGAGTTTAAGAGATTTTCTTCAATTCTTTCGGACGTCCGGTGCAAGCTCTTTGTGCGTCCGACAGCAAACAAAGAGATTTGAGAAATGTCTTATTTCCTTCGGACGTCCGGTGGTGGAGTTCTTCATGCGTCCGAAGTTACGCAATGATTATCGGACGTCCGATCCAAGCGTCCGACAGCTTTCAGCAGCCTTTGTCCCTTTCAATTGCATTTGATCTTTGAGTCTGATCGCTGCATTACTGAAGGTATCTCTGGAAAAGATATTAGTATTATCCATTTATTTTGTAAACATCAAAAGTTAGGAACCAGGATCAATATTCTCCCCCTTTTTGATGATGACAAAACAATGGATAAAGGAAAGAAAAAGATTGTGCATATGAGTATAAGCTCTCCCTCACCTATTGCCTCAGAAAAATTTAAGAAACAAACATATAATCTCAGAATAAACTCCCCCTTTCACAAAGCATCCATTTTGATTGCTGCATAACTGAAGGTATTTCTAGAAAAGATATTAGTATTATCCATTTGTTTTGTAAACATCAAAAGTATTATCCATTTTGATTGCTCTGATACCAATTGTAAGGATCGAAGACCACCAAGTGGAAGAGATAAACAATGTACAGATCACAAACGTAACAATAAGTAAATAGAAAGGAAAGAATTGCAAACCAATTAACTACCCAGCTCCTCCTGAGCTTGTAGATTAATTCAAATAAACTTCTTCAAATTGATGAATTACAATCACGCTTGCGTACAAAGGAAGGTTCACCTCCTCCTTGCCCCGAACACCACTCGGTCTAGCCAGGAAATTTTACTATCCCTCAAGACAACCCTCACAGAGCTACACTCATTAAATATTCACTCACAAATGAAAAGATTACAATGAACCTCACACCACTAAGACTACAAATCTTCTTTGAAGAGTATTTTCTCACTAAAATCACTCTAGATCTTTTGTATCTTCAGTGTGCAAAAGTTGTTTAAAGTATCTGACCTACCACTATTTATATAGGACCAAGAAAGTGCCTCATTAATGTTTCCAACGGATAGAAAGTAGATGAAGAGTCAACTAGCCGTTGGAGTGTCGGACGTCCGATAGTCCTGTTTTTTGCGTCCGACAGTCCTGTTTTTTGCGTCCGACAGCAGGCAGTGAGTTTAAGAGATTTTCTTCAATTCTTTCGGACGTCCGGTGCAAGCTCTTTGTGCGTCCGACAGCAAACAAAGAGATTTGAGAAATGTCTTATTTCCTTCGGACGTCCGGTGGTGGAGTTCTTCATGCGTCCGAAGTTACGCAATGATTATCGGACGTCCGATCCAAGCGTCCGACAGCTTTCAGCAGCCTTTGTCCCTTTCAATTGCATTTGATCTTTGAGTCTGATCGCTGCATTACTGAAGGTATCTCTGGAAAAGATATTAGTATTATCCATTTGTTTTGTAAATATCAAAAGTTAGGAACCAGGATCAATATTCTCCCCCTTTTTGATGATGACAAAACAATGGATAAAGGAAAGAAAAAGATTGTGCATATGAGTATAAGCTCTCCCTCACCTATTGCCTCAGAAAAATTTAAGAAACAAACATATAATCTCAGAATAAACTCCCCATTTCACAAAGCATCCATTTTGATTGCAGCATAACTGAAGGTATTTCTAGAAAAGATATTAGTATTATCCATTTATTTTGTAAAAATCAAAAGTATTATCCATTTTGATTGCTCTGATACCAATTGTAAGGATCGAAGACCACCAAGTGGAAGAGATAAACAATGTACAGATCACAAACGTAACAATAAGTAAATAGAAAGGAAAGAATTGCAAACCAATTAACTACCCAGCTCCTCCTGAGCTTGTAGATTAATTCAAATAAACTTCTTCAAATTGATGAATTACAATCACGCTTGCGTACAAAGGAAGGTTCACCTCCTCCTTGCCCCGAACACCACTCGGTCTAGCCAGGAAATTTTACTATCCCTCAAGACAACCCTCACAGAGCTACACTCATTAAATATTCACTCACAAATGAAAAGATTACAATGAACCTCACACCACTAAGACTACAAATCTTCTTTGAAGAGTATTTTCTCACTAAAATCACTCTAGATCTTTTGTATCTTCAGTGTGCAAAAGTTGTTTAAAGTATCTGACCTACCACTATTTATATAGGACCAAGAAAGTGCCTCATTAATGTTTCCAACGGATAGAAAGTAGATGAAGAGTCAACTAGCCGTTGGAGTGTCGGACGTCCGATAGTCCTGTTTTTTGCGTCCGACAGTCCTGTTTTTTGCGTCCGACAGCAGGCAGTGAGTTTAAGAGATTTTCTTCAATTCTTTCGGACGTCCGGTGCAAGCTCTTTGTGCGTCCGACAGCAAACAAAGAGATTTGAGAAATGTCTTATTTCCTTCGGACGTCCGGTGGTGGAGTTCTTCATGCGTCCGAAGTTACGCAATGATTATCGGACGTCCGATCCAAGCGTCCGACAGCTTTCAGCAGCCTTTGTCCCTTTCAATTGCATTTGATCTTTGAGTCTGATCGCTGCATTACTGAAGGTATCTCTGGAAAAGATATTAGTATTATCCATTTATTTTGTAAACATCAAAAGTTAGGAACCAGGATCAATATTCTCCCCCTTTTTGATGATGACAAAACAATGGATAAAGGAAAGAAAAAGATTGTGCATATGAGTATAAGCTCTCCCTCACCTATTGCCTCAGAAAAATTTAAGAAACAAACATATAATCTCAGAATAAACTCCCCATTTCACAAAGCATCCATTTTGATTGCAGCATAACTGAAGGTATTTCTAGAAAAGATATTAGTATTATCCATTTGTTTTGTAAACATCAAAAGTATTATCCATTTTGATTGCTCTGATACCAATTGTAAGGATCGAAGACCACCAAGTGGAAGAGATAAACAATGTACAGATCACAAACGTAACAATAAGTAAATAGAAAGGAAAGAATTGCAAACCAATTAACTACCCAGCTCCTCCTGAGCTTGTTGATTAATTCAAATAAACTTCTTCAAATTGATGAATTACAATCACGCATGCGTACAAAGGAAGGTTCACCTCCTCCTTGCCCCGAACACCACTCGGTCTAGCCAGGAAATTTTACTATCCCTCAAGACAACCCTCACAGAGCTACACTCATGAACTATTCACTCACAAATGAAAAGATTACAATGAACCTCACACCACTAAGACTACAAATCTTCTTTGAAGAGTATTTTTTCACTAAAATCACTCTAGATCTTTTGTATCTTCAGTGTGCAAAAGTTGTTTAAAGTATCTGACCAACCACTATTTATATAGGACCAAGAAAGTGCCTCATTAATGTTTCCAACGGATAGAAAGTAGATGAAGAGTCAACTAGCCGTTGGAGTGTCGGATGTCCGATAGTCCTGTTTTTTGCGTCCGACAGCAGGCAGTGAGTTTAAGAGATTTTCTTCAATTCTTTCGGACGTCCGGTGCAAGCTCTTTGTGCGTCCGACAGCAAACAAAGAGATTTGAGAAATGTCTTATTTCCTTCGGACGTCCGGTGGTGGAGTTCTTCATGCGTCCGAAGTTACGCAATGATTATCGGACGTCCGATCCATGCGTCCGACTGCTTTCAGCAGCCTTTGTCCCTTTCAATTGCATTTGATCTTTGAGTCTGATCGCTGCATTGCTGAAGGTCTCTCTGGAAAAGATATTAGTATTATCCATTTGTTTTGTAAACATCAAAAGTTAGGAACCAGGATCAATATTCTCCCCCTTTTTGATGATGACAAAACAATGGATAAAGGAAAGAAAAAGATTGTGCATATGAGTATAAGCTCCCCCTCACCTATTGCCTCAGAAAAATTTAAGAAACAAACATATAATCTCAGAATAAACTCCCCCTTTCACAAAGCATCCATTTTGATTGCTGCGTAACTGTAGGTATTTCTAGAAAAGATATTAGTATTATCCATTTGTTTTGTAAACATCAAAAGTATTATCCATTTTGATTGCTCTGATACCAATTGTAAGGATCGAAGACCACCAAGTGGAAGAGATAAACAATGTACAGATCACAAACGTAACAATAAGTAAATAGAAAGGAAAGAATTGCAATCCAATTAACTACCCAGCTCCTCCAGAGCTTGTAGATTAATTTAAATAAGCTTCTTCAAATTGATGAATTACAATCACGCTTGCGTACAAAGGAAGGTTCACCTTCTCCCTGCCCCGAACACCACTCGGTCTAGCCAGGAAATTTTACTATCCCTCAAGACAACCCTCACAGAGCTACACTAATGAAGTATTCACTTACAAGTGAAAAGTTTACAATGAACCTCACACCACTAAGACTAGAAATCTTCTTTGAAGAGTATTTTCTCACTAAAATCACTCTACATATTTTTTATCTTCAGTGTGCAAAAGTGGTTTAAAGTATCTGACCAACCACTATTTATATAGGACCAAAAAAGTGCCTCATTAATGTTTCCAACGGATAGAAAGTAGATGAAGAGTCAACTAGCCGTTGGAGTGTCGGACGTCCGATAGTCCTGTTTTTTGCGTCCGACAGTCCTGTTTTTTTGCGTCCGATAGCAGGCAGTGAGTTTAAGAGATTTTCTTCAATTCTTTCGGACGTCCGGTGCAAACTCTTTGTGCGTCTGACAACAAACAAAGAGATTTGAGAAATGTCTTATTTCCTTCGGACGTCCGGTGGTGGGGTTCTTCATGCGTCCGAAGTTACGCAATGATTATCGGACGTCCGATCCAAGCGTCCGACAGCTTTCAGCAGCCTTTGTCCCTTTCAATTGCATTTGATCTTTGAGTCTGATCGCTGCATTACTGAAGGTATCTCTGGAAAAGATATTAGTATTATCCATTTATTTTGTAAATATCAAAAGTTAGGAACCAGGATCAATATTCTCCCCCTTTTTGATGATGACAAAACAATGGATAAAGGAAAGAAAAAGATTGTGCATATGAGTATAAGCTCTCCCTCACCTATAGCCTCAGAAAAATTTAAGAAACAAACATATAATCTCAGAATAAACTCCCCATTTCACAAAGCATCCATTTTGATTGCAGCATAACTGAAGGTATTTCTAGAAAAGATATTAGTATTATCCATTTGTTTTGTAAACATCAAAAGTATTATCCATTTTGATTGCTCTGATACCAATTGTAAGGATCGAAGACCACCAAGTGGAAGAGATAAACAATGTACAGATCACAAACGTAACAATAAGTAAATAGAAAGGAAAGAATTGCAAACCAATTAACTACCCAGCTCCTCCTGAGCTTGTTGATTAATTCAAATAAACTTCTTCAAATTGATGAATTACAATCACGCATGCGTACAAAGGAAGGTTCACCTCCTCCTTGCCCCGAACACCACTCGGTCTAGCCAGGAAATTTTACTATCCCTCAAGACAACCCTCACAGAGCTACACTCATGAACTATTCACTCACAAATGAAAAGATTACAATGAACCTCACACCACTAAGACTACAAATCTTCTTTGAAGAGTATTTTTTCACTAAAATCACTCTAGATCTTTTGTATCTTCAGTGTGCAAAAGTTGTTTAAAGTATCTGACCAACCACTATTTATATAGGACCAAGAAAGTGCCTCATTAATGTTTCCAACGGATAGAAAGTAGATGAAGAGTCAACTAGCCGTTGGAGTGTCGGATGTCCGATAGTCCTGTTTTTTGCGTCCGACAGCAGGCAGTGAGTTTAAGAGATTTTCTTCAATTCTTTCGGACGTCCGGTGCAAGCTCTTTGTGCGTCCGACAGCAAACAAAGAGATTTGAGAAATGTCTTATTTCCTTCGGACGTCCGGTGGTGGAGTTCTTCATGCGTCCGAAGTTACGCAATGATTATCGGACGTCCGATCCAAGCGTCCGACAGCTTTCAGCAGCCTTTGTCCCTTTCAATTGCATTTGATCTTTGAGTCTGATCGCTGCATTGCTGAAGGTCTCTCTGGAAAAGATATTAGTATTATCCATTTGTTTTGTAAACATCAAAAGTTAGGAACCAGGATCAATATTCTCCCCCTTTTTGATGATGACAAAACAATGGATAAAGGAAAGAAAAAGATTGTGCATATGAGTATAAGCTCTCCCTCACCTATTGCCTCAGAAAAATTTAAGAAACAAACATATAATCTCAGAATAAACTCCCCCTTTCACAAAGCATCCATTTTGATTGCAGCATAACTGAAGGTATTTCTAGAAAAGATATTAGTATTATCCATTTGTTTTGTAAACATCAAAAGTATTATCCATTTTGATTGCTCTGATACCAATTGTAAGGATCGAAGACCACCAAGTGGAAGAGATAAACAATGTACAGATCACAAACGTAACAATAAGTAAATAGAAAGGAAAGAATTGCAAACCAATTAACTACCCAGCTCCTCCAGAGCTTGTTGATTAATTTAAATAAGCTTCTTCAAATTGATGAATTACAATCACGCTTGCGTACAAAGGAAGGTTCACCTCCTCCTTGCCCCGAACACCACTCGGTCTAGCCAGGAAATTTTACTATCCCTCAAGACAACCCTCACAGAGCTACACTCATGAAGTATTCACTCACAAGTGAAAAGATTACAATGAACCTCACACCACTAAGACTACAAATCTTCTTTGAAGAGTATTTTCTCACTAAAATCACTCTAGATATTTTGTATCTTCAGTGTGCAAAAGTTGTTTAAAGTATCTGACCTACCACTATTTATAGGACCAAGAAAGTGCCTCATTAATGTTTCCAACGGATAGAAAGTAGATGAAGAGTCAACTAGCCGTTGGAGTGTCGGACGTCCGATAGTCCTGTTTTTTGCGTCCGCCAGTCCTGTTTTTTGCGCCCGACAGCAGGCAGTGAGTTTAAGAGATTTTCTTCAATTCTGTCGGACGTCCGGTGCAAGCTCTTTGTGCGTCCGACAGCAAACAAAGAGATTTGAGAAATGTCTTATTTTCTTCGGACGTCCGGTGGTGGAGTTCTTCATGCGTCCGAAGTTACGCAATGATTATCGGACGACCGATCCAAGCGTCCGACAGCTTTGAGCAGCCTTTGTCCCTTTCAATTGCATTTGATCTTTGAGTCTGATCGCTGCATTACTGAAGGTATCTCTGGAAAAGATATTAGTATTATCCATTTGTTTTGTGAACATCAAAAGTTAGGAACCAGGATCAATATTCTCCCTTTTTTGATGATGACAAAACAATGGATAAAGGAAAGAAAAAGATTGTGCATATGAGTATAAGCTCTCCCTCACCTATTGCCTCAGAAAAATTTAAGAAACAAACATATAATCTCAGAATAAACTCCCCATTTCACAAAGCATCCATTTTGATTGCAGCATAACTGAAGGTATTTCTAGAAAAGATATTAGTATTATCCATTTATTTTGTAAAAATCAAAAGTATTATCCATTTTGATTGCTCTGATACCAATTGTAAGGATCGAAGACCACCAAGTGGAAGAGAGAAACAATGTACAGATCACAAACGTAACAATAAGTAAATAGAAATGAAAGAATTGCAAACCAATTAACTACCCAGCTCCTCCTGAGCTTGTAGATTAATTCAAATAAACTTCTTCAAATTGATGAATTACAATCACGCTTGCGTACAAAGGAAGGTTCACCTCCTCCTTGCCCCGAACACCACTCGGTCTAGCCAGGAAATTTTACTATCCCTCAAGACAACCCTCACAGAGCTACACTCATGAAGTATTCACTCACAAGTGAAAAGATTACAATGAACCTCACACCACTAAGACTACAAATCTTCTTTGAAGAGTATTTTCTCACTAAAATCACTCTAGATATTTTGTATCTTCAGTGTGCAAAAGTTGTTTAAAGTATTTGACCTACCACTATTTATATAGGACCAAGAAAGTGCCTCATTAATGTTTCCAACGGATAGAAAGTAGATGAAGAGTCAACTAGCCGTTGGAGTGTCGGACGTCCGATAGTCCTGTTTTTTGCGTCCGACAGTCCTGTTTTTTGCGTCCGACAGCAGGCAGTGAGTTTAAGAGATTTTCTTCAATTCTGTCGGACGTCCGGTGCAAGCTCTTTGTAGCGTTCCGCAAGCAAACAAAGAGATTATGAGAAATGGGTCTTATTTTCTTCCGGACGTCCGGTGGTGGAGTTCTTCATGCGTTCCGAAGTTACGGCAATGATTATCGGACGTCCGATCCAAGCGTCCGACAAAGCTTTGAGCGCCTTTGTCCCTTTCAATTAGCATTTGATCTTTAAGTCTGATCGCTGCACTTACTGAAGGTATCTCTGGAAAGATATTAGTATTATCCATTTGTTTTGTGACATCAAAAGTTAGGACCAGGATCAATTATTCTCCCCCTTTTGATGATGACAAACACAATGATAAAGGAAAGGAAAAAGATTGTGCATATGAGATATAAGCTCTCCCGCACCTATTGCCTCAGAAAATTAAGAACAAACATATAATCTCAGAATTAAACTCCCCATTTCACAAAGCATCCATTTTGATGCAGCATAACTGAAGGTATTTCTAGAAAAGAATTTAGTATTATCCATTTATTTTGTAAAATCAAAAGTATTAATCCATTTTGATTGCTCTGATACCAATTGTAAGGATCGAAGACACCAAGTGGAAAGAGGAGAACAACTGTAACATGATCACAAACGTAACAATAAGTAATAGAAAGGAAAGAAGTGCAAACCAATTAACTACCCAGCTCCTCCTGAGCTTGTAGATTAATTCAAATAACTTCTTCAAATTGATAATTACAATCACGGCTTGCGTACAAAAGGGAAGGTTCACCTCCTTCCTTGCCCCGAACACCACTCGGTCTGCCAGGGAAATTTTACTATCCCTCAAGACAACCCTCACAGAGCTACATATGAAGTATTCACTCACAAGTGAAAAAGATTTCAAATGAACCTCACACCACTAAAGACTTACAATTCTTCTTTGAAAGAGTATTTCTCACTAAATCACTCTAGAATATTTTGTATCTTCAGTTGCAAAAGTTGTTTAAAGTATCTGACCTACCACTATTTATATAGGACCAAGAAAGTGCCTCATTAATGTTTCCAACGGATAGAAAGTAGATGAAGAGTCAACTAGCCGTTGGAGTGTCGGACGTCCGATAGTCCTGTTTTTTGCGTTCGACAGTCCTGTTTTTTGCGTCCGACAGCAGGCAGTGAGTTTAAGAGATTTTCTTCAATTCTTTCGGACGTCCGGTGCAAGCTCTTTGTGCGTCCGACAGCAAACAAAGAGATTTGAGAAATGTCTTATTTCCTTCGGACGTCCGGTGGTGGAGTTCTTCATGCGTCCGAAGTTACGCAATGATTATCGGAAGTCCGATCCAAGCGTCCGACAGCTTTCAGCAGCCTTTGTCCCTTTCAATTGCATTTGATCTTTGAGTCTGATCGCTGCATTACTGAAGGTATCTCTGGAAAAGATATTAGTATTATCCATTTATTTTGTAAACATCAAAAGTTAGGAACCAGGATCAATATTCTCCCCCTTTTTGATGATGACAAAACAATGGATAAAGGAAAGAAAAAGATTGTGCATATGAGTATAAGCTCCCCCTCACCTATTGCCTCAGAAAAATTTAAGAAACAAACATATAATCTCAGAATAAACTCCCCCTTTCACAAAGCATCCATTTTGATTGCTGCCAAACTGAAGGTATTTCTAGAAAAGATATTAGTATTATCCATTTGTTTTGTAAACATCAAAAGTATTATCCATTTTGACTGCTCTGATACCAATTGTAAGGATCGAAGACCACCAAGTGGAAGAGATAAACAATGTACATATCACAAACGTAACAATAAGTAAATAGAAAGGAAAGAATTGCAATCCAATTAACTACCCAGCTCCTCCAGAGCTTGTAGATTAATTTAAATAAGCTTCTTCAAATTGATGAATTACAATCACGCTTGCGTACAAAGGAAGGTTCACCTCCTCCCTGCCCCAAACACCACTCGGTCTAGCCAGGAAATTTTACTATCCCTCAAGACAACCCTCACAGAGCTACACTCATGAAGTATTCACTTGCAACTGAAAAATTTACAATGAACCTCACACCACTAAGACTAGAAATCTTCTTTGAAGAGTATTTTCTCACTAAAATCACTCTACATATTTTTTATCTTCAGTGTGCAAAAGTGGTTTAAAGTATCTGACCAACCACTATTTATATAGGACCAAAAAAGTGCCTCATTAATGTTTCCAACGGATAGAAAGTAGATGAAGAGTCAACTAGCCGTTGGAGTGTCGGACGTCCGATAGTCCTGTTTTTTGCGTCCGACAGTCCTGTTTTTTTGCGTCCGATAGCAGGCAGTGAGTTTAAGAGATTTTCTTCAATTCTTTCGGACGTCCGGTGCAAACTCTTTGTGCGTCTGACAACAAACAAAGAGATTTGAGAAATGTCTTATTTCCTTCGGACGTCCGGTGGTGGGGTTCTTCATGCGTCCGAAGTTACGCAATGATTATCGGACGTCCGATCCAAGCGTCCGACAGCTTTCAGCAGCCTTTGTCCCTTTCAATTGCATTTGATCTTTGAGTCTGATCGCTGCATTACTGAAGGTATCTCTGGAAAAGATATTAGTATTATCCATTTATTTTGTAAATATCAAAAGTTAGGAACCAGGATCAATATTCTCCCCCTTTTTGATGATGACAAAACAATGGATAAAGGAAAGAAAAAGATTGTGCATATGAGTATAAGCTCTCCCTCACCTATAGCCTCAGAAAAATTTAAGAAACAAACATATAATCTCAGAATAAACTCCCCATTTCACAAAGCATCCATTTTGATTGCAGCATAACTGAAGGTATTTCTAGAAAAAATATTAGTATTATCCATTTGTTTTGTAAACATCAAAAGTATTATCCATTTTGATTGCTCTGATACCAATTGTAAGGATCGAAGACCACCAAGTGGAAGAGATAAACAATGTACAGATCACAAACGTAACAATATGTAAATAAAAAGGAAAGAATTACAAACCAATTAACTACCCAGCTCCTCCTGAGCTTGTTGATTAATTCAAATAAACTTCTTCAAATTGATGAATTACAATCACGCATGCGTACAAAGGAAGGTTCACCTCCTCCTTGCCCCGAACACCACTCGGTCTAGCCAGGAAATTTTACTATCCCTCAAGACAACCCTCACAGAGTACACTCATGAACTATTCACTCACAAATGAAAAGATTACAATGAACCTCACACCACTAAGACTACAAATCTTCTTTGAAGAGTATTTTTTCACTAAAATCACTCTAGATCTTTTGTATCTTCAGTGTGCAAAAGTTGTTTAAAGTATCTGACCAACCACTATTTATATAGGACCAAGAAAGTGCCTCATTAATGCTTCCAACGGATAGAAAGTAGATGAAGAGTCAACTAGCCGTTGGAGTGTCGGATGTCCGATAGTCCTGTTTTTTGCGTCCGACAGCAGGCAGTGAGTTTAAGAGATTTTCTTCAATTCTTTCGGACGTCCGGTGCAAGCTCTTTGTGCATCCGACAGCAAACAAAGAGATTTGAGAAATGTCTTATTTCCTTCGGACGTCCGGTGGTGGAGTTCTTCATGCGTCCGAAGTTACGCAATGATTATCGGACGTCCGATCCATGCGTCCGACTGCTTTCAGCAGCCTTTGTCCCTTTCAATTGCATTTGATCTTTGAGTCTAATCGCTGCATTGCTGAAGGTCTCTCTGGAAAAGATATTAGTGTTATCCATTTATTTTGTAAACATCAAAAGTTAGGAACCAGGATCAATATTCTCCCCCTTTTTGATGATGACAAAACAATGGATAAAGGAAAGAAAAAGATTGTGCATATGAGTATAAGCTCCCCCTCACCTATTGCCTCAGAAAAATTTAAGAAACAAACATATAATCTCAGAATAAACTCCCCCTTTCACAAAGCATCCATTTTGATTGCTGCATAACTGAAGGTATTTCTAGAAAAGATATTAGTATTATCCATTTGTTTTGTAAACATCAAAAGTATTATCCATTTTGATTGCTCTGATACCAATTGAAAGGATCGAAGACCACCAAGTGGAAGAGATAAACAATGTACAGATCACAAACGTAACAATAAGTAAATAGAAAGGAAAGAATTGCAATCCAATTAACTACCCAGCTCCTCCAGAGCTTGTAGATTAATTTAAATAAGCTTCTTCAAATTGATGAATTACAATCACGCTTGCGTACAAAGGAAGGTTCACCTTCTCCCTGCCCCGAACACCACTCGGTCTAGCCAGGAAATTTTACTATCCCTCAAGACAACCCTCACAGAGCTACACTAATGAAGTATTCACTTACAAGTGAAAAGTTTACAATGAACCTCACACCACTAAGACTACAAATCTTCTTTGAAGAGTATTTTCTCACTAAAATCACTCTACATATTTTTTATCTTCAGTGTGCAAAAGTGGTTTAAAGTATCTGACCAACCACTATTTATATAGGACCAAAAAAGTGCCTCATTAATGTTTCCAACGGATAGAAAGTAGATGAAGTGTCAACTAGCCGTTGGAGTGTCGGACGTCCGGTAGTCCTGTTTTTTGCGTCCGACAGTCCTGTTTTTTTGCGTCCGATAGCAGGCAGTGAGTTTAAGAGATTTTCTTCAATTCTTTCGGACGTCCGGTGCAAACTCTTTGTGCGTCTGACAACAAACAAAGAGATTTGAGAAATGTCTTATTTCCTTCGGACGTCCGGTGGTGGTGTTCTTCATGCGTCCGAAGTTACGCAATGATTATCGGACGTCCGATCCAAGCGTCCGACAGCTTTCAGCAGCCTTTGTCCCTTTCAATTGCATTTGATCTTTGAGTCTGATCGCTGCATTACTGAAGGTATCTCTGGAAAAGATATTAGTATAATCCATTTGTTTTGCAAATATCAAAAGTTAGGAACCAGGATCAATATTCTCCCCCTTTTTGATGATGACAAAACAATGGATAAAGGAAAGAAAAAGATTGTGCATATGAGTATAAGCTCTCCCTCACCTATTGCCTCAGAAAAATTTAAGAAACAAACATATAATTTCAGAATAAACTCCCCATTTCACAAAGCATCCATTTTCATTGCAGCATAACTGAAGGTATTTCTAGAAAAGATATTAGTATTATCCATTTGTTTTGTAAACATCAAAAGTATTATCCATTTTGATTGCTCTGATACCAATTGTAAGGATCGAAGACCACCAAGTGGAAGAGATAAACAATGTACAGATCACAAACGTAACAAAATGTAAATAGAAAGGAAAGAATTGCAAACCAATTAACTACCCAGCTCCTCCTGATCTTGTTGATTAATTCAAATAAACTTCTTCAAATTGATGAATTACAATCACGCATGCGTACAAAGGAAGGTTCACCTCCTCCTTGCCCCGAACACCACTCGGTCTAGCCAGGAAATTTTACTATCCCTCAAGACAACCCTCACAGAGTACACTCATGAACTATTCACTCACAAATGAAAAGATTACAATGAACCTCACACCACTAAGACTACAAATCTTCTTTGAAGAGTATTTTTTCACTAAAATCACTCTAGATCTTTTGTATCTTCAGTGTGCAAAAGTTGTTTAAAGTATCTGACCAACCACTATTTATATAGGACCAAGAAAGTGCCTCATTAATGCTTCCAACGGATAGAAAGTAGATGAAGAGTCAACTAGCCGTTGGAGTGTCGGATGTCCGATAGTCCTATTTTTTGCGTCCGACAGCAGGCAGTGAGTTTAAGAGATTTTCTTCAATTCTTTCGGACGTCCGGTGCAAGCTCTTTGTGCATCCGACAGCAAACAAAGAGATTTGAGAAATGTCTTATTTCCTTCGGACGTCCGGTGGTGGAGTTCTTCATGCGTCCGAAGTTACGCAATGATTATCGGACGTCCGATCCATGCGTCCGACTGCTTTCAGCAGCCTTTGTCCCTTTCAATTGCATTTGATCTTTGAGTCTAATCGCTGCATTGCTGAAGGTCTCTCTGGAAAAGATATTAGTATTATCCATTTATTTTGTAAACATCAAAAGTTAGGAACCAGGATCAATATTCTCCCCCTTTTTGATGATGACAAAACAATGGATAAAGGAAAGAAAAAGATTGTGCATATGAGTATAAGCTCCCCCTCACCTATTGCCTCAGAAAAATTTAAGAAACAAACATATAATCTCAGAATAAACTCCCCCTTTCACAAAGCATCCATTTCGATTGCTGCATAACTGAAGGTATTTCTAGAAAAGATATTAGTATTATCCATTTGTTTTGTAAACATCAAAAGTATTATCCATTTTGATTGCTCTGATACCAATTGTAAGGATCGAAGACCACCAAGTGGAAGAGATAAACAATGTACATATCACAAACGTAACAATAAGTAAATAGAAAGGAAAGAATTGCAATCCAATTAACTACCCAACTCCTCCAGAGCTTGTAGATTAATTTAAATAAGCTTCTTCAAATTGATGAATTACAATCACGCTTGCGTACAAAGGAAGGTTCACCTCCTCCCTGCCCCGAACACCACTCGGTCTAGCCAGGAAATTTTACTATCCTTCAGGATAACCCTCACAGAGCTACACTCATGAAGTATTCACTTACAAGTGAAAAGTTTACAATGAACCTCAAACCACTAAGACTAGAAATCTTATTTGAAGAGTATTTTATCACTAAAATCACTCTACATATTTTTTATCTTCAGTGTGCAAAAGTGGTTTAAAGTATCTGACCAACCACTATTTATATAGGACCAAAAAAGTGCCTCATTAATGTTTCCAACGGATAGAAAGTAGATGAAGAGTCAACTAGCCGCTGGAGTGTCGGACGTCCGATAGTCCTGTTTTTTGCGTCCGACAGTCCTGTTTTTTTGCGTCCGATAGCAGGCAGTGAGTTTAAGAGATTTTCTTCAATTCTTTCGGACGTCCGGTGCAAACTCTTTGTGCGTCCGACAGCAAACAAAGAGATTTGAGAAATGTCTTATTTCCTTCGGACGTCCGGTGGTGGGGTTCTTCATGCGTCCGAAGTTACGCAATGATTATCGGACGTCCGATCCAAGCGTCCGACAGCTTTCAGCAGCCTTTGTCCCTTTCAATTGCATTTGATCTTTGAGTCTGATCGCTGCATTGCTGAAGGTCTCTCTGGGAAAGATATTAGTATTATCCATTTGTTTTGTAAACATCAAAAGTTAGGAACCAGGATCAATATTCTCCCCCTTTTTGATGATGAAAAAACAATGGATAAAGGAAAGAAAAAGATTGTGCATATGAGTATAAGCTCCCCCTCACCTATTGCCTCAGAAAAATTTAAGACACAAACATATAATCTCAGAATAAACTCCCCATTTCACAAAGCATCCATTTTGATTGCTGCGTAACAGAAGGTATTTCTAGAAAAGATATTAGTATTATCCATTTGTTTTGTAAACATCAAAAGTATTATCCATTTTGATTGCTCTGATACCAATTGTAAGGATCGAAGACCACCAAGTGGAAGAGATAAACAATGTACAGATCACAAACGTAACAATAAGTAAATAGAAAGGAAAGAATTGCAATCCAATTAACTACCCAGCTCCTCCAGAGCTTGTAGATTAATTTAAATAAGCTTCTTCAAATTGATGAATTACAATCACGCTTGCGTACAAAGGAAGGTTCACCTCCTCCTTGCCCCGAACACCACTCGGTCTAGCCAGGAAATTTTACTATCCCTCAAGACAACCCTCACAGAGCTACACTCATGAAGTATTCACTTACAAATGAAAAGTTTACAATGAACCTCACACCACTAAGACTAGAAATCTTCTTTGAAGAGTATTTTCTCACTAAAATCACTCTACATATTTTTTATCTTCAGTGTGCAAAAGTGGTTTAAAGTATCTGACCAACCACTATTTATATAGGACCAAAAAAGTGCCTCATTAATGTTTCCAACGGATAGAAAGTAGATGAAGAGTCAACTAGCCGTTGGAGTGTCGGACGTCCGATAGTCCTGTTTTTTGCGTCCGACAGTCCTGTTTTTTTGCGTCCGAGCAGGCAGTGAGTTTAAGAGATTTTCTTCAATTCTTTCGGACGTCCGGTGCAAACTCTTTGTGCGTCCGACAGCAAACAAAGAGATTTGAGAAATGTCTTATTTCCTTCGGACGTCCGGTGGTGGGGTTCTTCATGCGTCCGAAGTTACGCAATGATTATCGGACGTCCGATCCAAGCGTCCGACAGCTTTCAGCAGCCTTTGTCCCTTTCAATTGCATTTGATCTTTGAGTCTGATCGCTGCATTACTGAAGGTATCTCTAGAAAATATATTAGTATAATCCATTTGTTTTGTAAATATCAAAAGTTAGGAACCAGGATCAATATTCTCCCCCTTTTTGATGATGACAAAACAATGGATAAAGGAAAGAAAAAGATTGTGCATATGAGTATAAGCTCTCCCTCACCTATTGCCTCAGAAAAATTTAAGAAACAAACATATAATCTCAGAATAAACTCCCCATTTCACAAAGCATCCATTTTGATTGCAGCATAACTGAAGGTATTTCTAGAAAAGATATTAGTATTATCCATTTGTTTTGTAAACATCAAAAGTATTATCCATTTTGATTGCTCTGATACCAATTGTAAGGATCGAAGACCACCAAGTGGAAGAGATAAACAATGTACAGATCACAAACGTAACAATAAGTAAATAGAAAGGAAAGAATTGCAAACCAATTAACTACCCAGCTCCTCCTGAGCTTGTTGATTAATTCAAATAAACTTCTTCAAATTGATGAATTACAATCACGCATGCGTACAAAGGAAGGTTCACCTCCTCCTTGCCCCGAACACCACTCGGTCTAGCCAGGAAATTTTACTATCCCTCAAGACAACCTCACAGAGCTACACTCATGAACTATTCACTCACAAATGAAAAGATTACAATGAACCTCACACCACTAAGACTACAAATCTTCTTTGAAGAGTATTTTTTCACTAAAATCACTCTAGATCTTTTGTATCTTCAGTGTGCAAAAGTTGTTTAAAGTATCTGACCAACCACTATTTATATAGGACCAAGAAAGTGCCTCATTAATGTTTCCAACGGATAGAAAGTAGATGAAGAGTCAACTAGCCGTTGGAGTGTCGGATGTCCGATAGTCCTGTTTTTTGCGTCCGACAGCAGGCAGTGAGTTTAAGAGATTTTCTTCAATTCTTTCGGACGTCCGGTGCAAGCTCTTTGTGCGTCCGACAGCAAACAAAGAGATTTGAGAAATGTCTTATTTCCTTCGGACGTCCGGTGGTGGAGTTCTTCATGCGTCCGAAGTTACGCAATGATTATCGGAAGTCCGATCCAAGCGTCCGACAGCTTTCAGCAGCCTTTGTCCCTTTCAATTGCATTTGATCTTTGAGTCTGATCGCTGCATTGCTGAAGGTATCTCTGGAAAAGATATTAGTATTATCCATTTGTTTTGTGAACATCAAAAGTTAGGAACCAGGATCAATATTCTCCCCCTTTTTTATGATGACAAAACAATGGATAAAGGAAAGAAAAAGATTGTGCATATGAGTATAAGCTCTCCCTCACCTATTGCCTCAGAAAAATTTAAGAAACAAACATATAATCTCAGAATAAACTCCCCCTTTCACAAAGCATCCATTTTGATTGCTGCATAACTGAAGGTATTTCTAGAAAAGATATTAGTATTATCCATTTGTTTTGTAAACATCAAAAGTATTATCCATTTTGATTGCTCTGATACCAATTGTAAGGATCGAAGACCACCAAGTGGAAGAGATAAACAATGTACAGATCACAAACGTAACAATAAGTAAATAGAAAGGAAAGAATTGCAATCCAATTAACTACCCAGCTCCTCCAGAGCTTGTAGATTAATTTAAATAAACTTCTTCAAATTGATGAATTACAATCACGCTTGCGTACAAAGGAAGGTTCACCTCCTCCTTGCCCCGAACACCACTCGGTCTAGCCAGGAAATTTTACTATCCCTCAAGACAACCCTCACAGAGCTACACTCATGAAGTATTCACTTACAAGTGAAAAGTTTACAATGAACCTCACACCACTAAGACTAGAAATCTTCTTTGAAGAGTATTTTCTCACTAAAATCACTCTACATATTTTTTATCTTCAGTGTGCAAAAGTGGTTTAAAGTATCTGACCAACCACTATTTATATAGGACCAAAAAAGTGCCTCATTAATGTTTCCAACGGATAGAAAGTAGATGAAGAGTCAACTAGCCGTTGGAGTGTCGGACGTCCGATAGTCCTGTTTTTTGCGTCCGACAGTCCTGTTTTTTTGCGTCCGATAGCAGGCAGTGAGTTTAAGAGATTTTCTTCAATTCTTTCGGACGTCCGGTGCAAACTCTTTGTGCGTCCGACAGCAAACAAAGAGATTTGAGAAATGTCTTATTTCCTTCGGACGTCCGGTGGTGGGGTTCTTCATGCGTCCGAAGTTACGCAATGATTATCGGACGTCCGATCCAAGCGTCCGACAGCTTTCAGCAGCCTTTGTCCCTTTCAATTGCATTTGATCTTTGAGTCTGATCGCTGCATTACTGAAGGTATCTCTGGAAAAGATATTAGTATAATCCATTTGTTTTGTAAATATCAAAAGTTAGGAACCAGGATCAATATTCTCCCCCTTTTTGATGATGACAAAACAATGGATAAAGGAAAGAAAAAGATTGTGCATATGAGTATAAGCTCTCCCTCACCTATTGCCTCAGAAAAATTTAAGAAACAAACATATAATCTCAGAATAAACTCCCCCTTTCACAAAGCATCCATTTTGATTGCTGCATAACTGAAGGTATTTCTAGAAAAGATATTAGTATTATCCATTTGTTTTGTAAACATCAAAAGTATTATCCATTTTGATTGCTCTGATACCAATTGTAAGGATCGAAGACCACCAAGTGGAAGAGATAAACAATGTACAGATCACAAACGTAACAATAAGTAAATAGAAAGGAAAGAATTGCAATCCAATTAACTACCCAGCTCCTCCAGAGCTTGTAGATTAATTTAAATAAGCTTCTTCAAATTGATGAATTACAATCACGCTTGCGTACAAAGGAAGGTTCACCTCCTCCCTGCCCCGAACACCACTCGGTCTAGCCAGGAAATTTTACTATCCCTCAAGACAACCCTCACAGAGCTACACTCATGAACTATTCACTCACAAATGAAAAGATTACAATGAACCTCACACCACTAAGACTACAAATCTTCTTTGAAGAGTATTTTTTCACTAAAATCACTCTAGATCTTTTGTATCTTCAGTGTGCAAAAGTTGTTTAAAGTATCTGACCAACCACTATTTATATAGGACCAAGAAAGTGCCTCATTAATGTTTCCAACGGATAGAAAGTAGATGAAGAGTCAACTAGCCGTTGGAGTGTCGGATGTCCGATAGTCCTGTTTTTTGCGTCCGACAGCAGGCAGTGAGTTTAAGAGATTTTCTTCAATTCTTTCGGACGTCCGGTGCAAGCTCTTTGTGCGTCCGACAGCAAACAAAGAGATTTGAGAAATGTCTTATTTCCTTCGGACGTCCGGTGGTGGAGTTCTTCATGCGTCCGAAGTTACGCAATGATTATCGGACGTCCGATCCATGCGTCCGACTGCTTTCAGCAGCCTTTGTCCCTTTCAATTGCATTTGATCTTTGAGTCTGATCGCTGCATTGCTGAAGGTCTCTCTGGAAAAGATATTAGTATTATCCATTTGTTTTGTAAACATCAAAAGTTAGGAACCAGGATCAATATTCTCCCCCTTTTTGATGATGACAAAACAATGGATAAAGGAAAGAAAAAGATTGTGCATATGAGTATAAGCTCCCCCTCACCTATTGCCTCAGAAAAATTTAAGAAACAAACATATAATCTCAGAATAAACTCCCCCTTTCACAAAGCATCCATTTTGATTGCTGCATAACTGAAGGTATTTCTAGAAAAGATATTAGTATTATCCATTTGTTTTGTAAACATCAAAAGTATTATCCATTTTGATTGCTCTGATACCAATTGTAAGGATCGAAGACCACCAAGTGGAAGAGATAAACAATGTACAGATCACAAACGTAACAATAAGTAAATAGAAAGGAAAGAATTGCAATCCAATTAACTACCCAGCTCCTCCAGAGCTTGTAGATTAATTTAAATAAGCTTCTTCAAATTGATGAATTACAATCACGCTTGCGTACAAAGGAAGGTTCACCTCCTCCCTGCCCCGAACACCACTCGGTCTAGCCAGGAAATTTTACTATCCCTCAAGACAACCCTCACAGAGCTACACTCATGAAGTATTCACTTACAAGTGAAAAGTTTACAATGAACCTCACACCACTAAGACTAGAAATCTTCTTTGAAGAGTATTTTCTCACTAAAATCACTCTACATATTTTTTATCTTCAGTGTGCAAAAGTGGTTTAAAGTATCTGACCAACCACTATTTATATAGGACCAAAAAAGTGCCTCATTAATGTTTCCAACGGATAGAAAGTAGATGAAGAGTCAACTAGCCGTTGGAGTGTCGGACGTCCGATAGTCCTGTTTTTTGCGTCCGACAGTCCTGTTTTTTTGCGTCCGATAGCAGGCAGTGAGTTTAAGAGATTTTCTTCAATTCTTTCGGACGTCCGGTGCAAACTCTTTGTGCGTCCGACAGCAAACAAAGAGATTTGAGAAATGTCTTATTTCCTTCGGACGTCCGGTGGTGGGGTTCTTCATGCGTCCGAAGTTACGCAATGATTATCGGACGTCCGATCCAAGCGTCCGACAGCTTTCAGCAGCCTTTGTCCCTTTCAATTGCATTTGATCTTTGAGTCTGATCGCTGCATTACTGAAGGTATCTCTGGAAAAGATATTAGTATAATCCATTTGTTTTGTAAATATCAAAAGTTAGGAACCAGGATCAATATTCTCCCCCTTTTTGATGATGACAAAACAATGGATAAAGGAAAGAAAAAGATTGTGCATATGAGTATAAGCTCTCCCTCACCTATTGCCTCAGAAAAATTTAAGAAACAAACATATAATCTCAGAATAAACTCCCCATTTCACAAAGCATCCATTTTGATTGCAGCATAACTGAAGGTATTTCTAGAAAAGATATTAGTATTATCCATTTGTTTTGTAAACATCAAAAGTATTATCCATTTTGATTGCTCTGATACCAATTGTAAGGATCGAAGACCACCAAGTGGAAGAGATAAACAATGTACAGATCACAAACGTAACAATAAGTAAATAGAAAGGAAAGAATTGCAATCCAATTAACTACCCAGCTCCTCCAGAGCTTGTAGATTAATTTAAATAAGCTTCTTCAAATTGATGAATTACAATCACGCTTGCGTACAAAGGAAGGTTCACCTCCTCCCTGCCCCGAACACCACTCGGTCTAGCCAGGAAATTTTACTATCCCTCAAGACAACCCTCACAGAGCTACACTCATGAAGTATTCACTTACAAGTGAAAAGTTTACAATGAACCTCACACCACTAAGACTAGAAATCTTCTTTGAAGAGTATTTTCTCACTAAAATCACTCTACATATTTTTTATCTTCAGTGTGCAAAAGTGGTTTAAAGTATCTGACCAACCACTATTTATATAGGACCAAAAAAGTGCCTCATTAATGTTTCCAACGGATAGAAAGTAGATGAAGAGTCAACTAGCCGTTGGAGTGTCGGACGTCCGATAGTCCTGTTTTTTGCGTCCGACAGTCCTGTTTTTTTGCGTCCGATAGCAGGCAGTGAGTTTAAGAGATTTTCTTCAATTCTTTCGGACGTCCGGTGCAAACTCTTTGTGCGTCTGACAACAAACAAAGAGATTTGAGAAATGTCTTATTTCCTTCGGACGTCCGGTGGTGGGGTTCTTCATGCGTCCGAAGTTACGCAATGATTATCGGACGTCCGATCCAAGCGTCCGACAGCTTTCAGCAGCCTTTGTCCCTTTCAATTGCATTTGATCTTTGAGTCTGATCGCTGCATTACTGAAGGTATCTCTGGAAAAGATATTAGTATAATCCATTTGTTTTGTAAATATCAAAAGTTAGGAACCAGGATCAATATTCTCCCCCTTTTTGATGATGACAAAACAATGGATAAAGGAAAGAAAAAGATTGTGCATATGAGTATAAGCTCTCCCTCACCTATTGCCTCAGAAAAATTTAAGAAACAAACATATAATTTCAGAATAAACTCCCCATTTCACAAAGCATCCATTTTGATTGCAGCATAACTGAAGGTATTTCTAGAAAAGATATTAGTATTATCCATTTGTTTTGTAAACATCAAAAGTATTATCCATTTTGATTGCTCTGATACCAATTGTAAGGATCGAAGACCACCAAGTGGAAGAGATAAACAATGTACAGATCACAAACGTAACAATAATGTAAATAGAAAGGAAAGAATTGCAAACCAATTAACTACCCAGCTCCTCCTGAGCTTGTTGATTAATTCAAATAAACTTCTTCAAATTGATGAATTACAATCACGCATGCGTACAAAGGAAGGTTCACCTCCTCCTTGCCCCGAACACCACTCGGTCTAGCCAGGAAATTTTACTATCCCTCAAGACAACCCTCACAGAGCTACACTCATGAACTATTCACTCACAAATGAAAAGATTACAATGAACCTCACACCACTAAGACTACAAATCTTCTTTGAAGAGTATTTTTTCACTAAAATCACTCTAGATCTTTTGTATCTTCAGTGTGCAAAAGTTGTTTAAAGTATCTGACCAACCACTATTTATATAGGACCAAGAAAGTGCCTCATTAATGTTTCCAACGGATAGAAAGTAGATGAAGAGTCAACTAGCCGTTGGAGTGTCGGATGTCCGATAGTCCTGTTTTTTGCGTCCGACAGCAGGCAGTGAGTTTAAGAGATTTTCTTCAATTCTTTCGGACGTCCGGTGCAAGCTCTTTGTGCGTCCGACAGCAAACAAAGAGATTTGAGAAATGTCTTATTTCCTTCGGACGTCCGGTGGTGGAGTTCTTCATGCGTCCGAAGTTACGCAATGATTATCGGACGTCCGATCCATGCGTCCGACTGCTTTCAGCAGCCTTTGTCCCTTTCAATTGCATTTGATCTTTGAGTCTGATCGCTGCATTGCTGAAGGTCTCTCTGGGAAAGATATTAGTATTATCCATTTGTTTTGTAAACATCAAAAGTTAGGAACCAGGATCAATATTCTCCCCCTTTTTGATGATGACAAAACAATGGATAAAGGAAAGAAAAAGATTGTGCATATGAGTATAAGCTCCCCCTCACCTATTGCCTCAGAAAAATTTAAGAAACAAACATATAATCTCAGAATAAACTCCCCCTTTCACAAAGCATCCATTTTGATTGCTGCATAACTGAAGGTATTTCTAGAAAAGATATTAGTATTATCCATTTGTTTTGTAAACATCAAAAGTATTATCCATTTTGATTGCTCTGATACCAATTGTAAGGATCGAAGACCACCAAGTGGAAGAGATAAACAATGTACAGATCACAAACGTAACAATAAGTAAATAGAAAGGAAAGAATTGCAAACCAATTAACTACCCAGCTCCTCCTGAGCTTGTTGATTAATTCAAATAAACTTCTTCAAATTGATGAATTACAATCACGCATGCGTACAAAGGAAGGTTCACCTCCTCCTTGCCCCGAACACCACTCGGTCTAGCCAGGAAATTTTACTATCCCTCAAGACAACCCTCACAGAGCTACACTCATGAAGTATTCACTCACAAATGAAAAGATTACAATGAACCTCACACCACTAAGACTAGAAATCTTCTTTGAAGAGTATTTTCTCACTAAAATCACTCTACATATTTTTTATCTTCAGTGTGCAAAAGTGGTTTAAAGTATCTGACCAACCACTATTTATATAGGACCAAAAAAGTGCCTCATTAATGTTTCCAACGGATAGAAAGTAGATGAAGAGTCAACTAGCCGTTGGAGTGTCGGACGTCCGATAGTCCTGTTTTTTGCGTCCGACAGTCCTGTTTTTTTGCGTCCGATAGCAGGCAGTGAGTTTAAGAGATTTTCTTCAATTCTTTCGGACGTCCGGTGCAAACTCTTTGTGCGTCCGACAGCAAACAAAGAGATTTGAGAAATGTCTTATTTCCTTCGGACGTCCGGTGGTGGGGTTCTTCATGCGTCCGAAGTTACGCAATGATTATCGGACGTCCGATCCAAGCGTCCGACAGCTTTCAGCAGCCTTTGTCCCTTTCAATTGCATTTGATCTTTGAGTCTGATCGCTGCATTACTGAAGGTATCTCTGGAAAAGATATTAGTATTATCCATTTGTTTTGTAAATATCAAAAGTTAGGAACCAGGATCAATATTCTCCCCCTTTTTGATGATGACAAAACAATGGATAAAGGAAAGAAAAAGATTGTGCATATGAGTATAAGCTCTCCCTCACCTATAGCCTCAGAAAAATTTAAGAAACAAACATATAATCTCAGAATAAACTCCCCATTTCACAAAGCATCCATTTTGATTGCAGCATAACTGAAGGTATTTCTAGAAAAAATATTAGTATTATCCATTTGTTTTGTAAACATCAAAAGTATTATCCATTTTGATTGCTCTGATACCAATTGTAAGGATCGAAGACCACCAAGTGGAAGAGATAAACAATGTACAGATCACAAACGTAACAATATGTAAATAAAAAGGAAAGAATTACAAACCAATTAACTACCCAACTCCTCCTGAGCTTGTTGATTAATTCAAATAAACTTCTTCAAATTGATGAATTACAATCACGCATGCGTACAAAGGAAGGTTCACCTCCTCCTTGCCCCGAACACCACTCGGTCTAGCCAGGAAATTTTACTATCCCTCAAGACAACCCTCACAGAGCTACACTCATGAACTATTCACTCACAAATGAAAAGATTACAATGAACCTCACACCACTAAGACTACAAATCTTCTTTGAAGAGTATTTTTTCACTAAAATCACTCTAGATCTTTTGTATCTTCAGTGTGCAAAAGTTGTTTAAAGTATCTGACCAACCACTATTTATATAGGACCAAGAAAGTGCCTCATTAATGCTTCCAACGGATAGAAAGTAGATGAAGAGTCAACTAGCCGTTGGAGTGTCGGATTTCCGATAGTCCTGTTTTTTGCGTCCGACAGCAGGCAGTGAGTTTAAGAGATTTTCTTCAATTCTTTCGGACGTCCGGTGCAAGCTCTTTGTGCATCCGATAGCAAACAAAGAGATTTGAGAAATGTCTTATTTCCTTCGGACGTCCGGTGGTGGAGTTCTTCATGCGTCCGAAGTTACGCAATGATTATCGGACGTCCGATCCATGCGTCTGACTGCTTTCAGCAGCCTTTGTCCCTTTCAATTGCATTTGATCTTTGAGTCTAATCGCTGCATTGCTGAAGGTCTCTCTGGAAAAGATATTAGTATTATCCATTTGTTTTGTAAACATCAAAAGTTAGGAACCAGGATCAATATTCTCCCCCTTTTTGATGATGACAAAACAATGGATAAAGGAAAGAAAAAGATTGTGCATATGAGTATAAGCTCCCCCTCACCTATTGCCTCAGAAAAATTTAAGAAACAAACATATAATCTCAGAATAAACTCCCCCTTTCACAAAGCATCCATTTTGATTGCTGCATAACTGAAGGTATTTCTAGAAAAGATATTAGTATTATCCATTTGTTTTGTAAACATCAAAAGTATTATCCATTTTGATTGCTCTGATACCAATTGTAAGGATCGAAGACCACCAAGTGGAAGAGATAAACAATGTACAGATCACAAACGTAACAATAAGTAAATAGAAAGGAAAGAATTGCAAACCAATTAACTACCCAGCTCCTCCTGAGCTTGTTGATTAATTCAAATAAACTTCTTCAAATTGATGAATTACAATCACGCATGCGTACAAAGGAAGGTTCACCTCCTCCTTGCCCCGAACACCACTCGGTCTAGCCAGGAAATTTTACTATCCCTCAAGACAACCCTCACAGAGCTACACTCATGAACTATTCACTCACAAATGAAAAGATTACAATGAACCTCACACCACTAAGACTACAAATCTTCTTTGAAGAGTATTTTTTCACTAAAATCACTCTAGATCTTTTGTATCTTCAGTGTGCAAAAGTTGTTTAAAGTATCTGACCGACCACTATTTATATAGGACCAAGAAAGTGCCTCATTAATGTTTCCAACGGATGGAAAGTAGATGAAGAGTCAACTAGCCGTTGGAGTGTCGATGTCCGATAGTCCTGTTTTTTGCGTCCGACAGCAGGCAGTGAGTTTAAGAGATTTTCTTCAATTCTTTCGGACGTCCGGTGCAAGCTCTTTGTGCGTCCGACAGCAAACAAAGAGATTTGAGAAATGTCTTATTTCCTTCGGACGTCCGGTGGTGGAGTTCTTCATGCGTCCGAAGTTACGCAATGATTATCGGACGTCCGATCCATGCGTCCGACTGCTTTCAGCAGCCTTTGTCCCTTTCAATTGCATTTGATCTTTGAGTCTGATCGCTGCATTGCTGAAGGTCTCTCTGGAAAAGATATTAGTATTATCCATTTGTTTTGTAAACATCAAAAGTTAGGAACCAGGATCAATATTCTCCCCCTTTTTGATGATGACAAAACAATGGATAAAGGAAAGAAAAAGATTGTGCATATGAGTATAAGCTCCCCCTCACCTATTGCCTCAGAAAAATTTAAGAAACAAACATATAATCTCAGAATAAACTCCCCCTTTCACAAAGCATCCATTTTGATTGCTGCATAACTGAAGGTATTTCTAGAAAAGATATTAGTATTATCCATTTGTTTTGTAAACATCAAAAGTATTATCCATTTTGATTGCTCTGATACCAATTGTAAGGATCGAAGACCACCAAGTGGAAGAGATAAACAATGTACAGATCACAAACGTAACAATAAGTAAATAGAAAGGAAAGAATTGCAATCCAATTAACTACCCAACTCCTCCAGAGCTTGTAGATTAATTTAAATAAGCTTCTTCAAATTGATGAATTACAATCACGCTTGCGTACAAAGGAAGGTTCACCTCCTCCCTGCCCCGAACACCACTCGGTCTACCCAGGAAATTTTACTATCCCTCAAGACAACCCTCACAGAGCTACACTCATGAAGTATTCAGTTAAAAGTGAAAAGTTTACAATGAACCTCACACCACTAAGACTAGAAATCTTCTTTGAAGAGTATTTTCTCACTAAAATCAATCTACATATTTTTTATCTTCAGTGTGCAAAAGTTGTTTAAAGTATCTGACCAAGCACTATTTATATAGGACCAAAAAAGTGCCTCATTAATGTTTCCAACGGATAGAAAGTAGATGAAGAGTCAACTAGCCGTTGGAGTGTCTGATGTCCGATAGTCCTGTTTTTTGCGTCCGACAGCAGGCGGTGAGTTTAAGAGATTTTCTTCAATTCTTTCGGACGTCCGGTGCCAGCTCTTTGTTCGTCCGACAGCAAACAAAGAGATTTGAGAAATGTCTTATTTCCTTCGGACGTCTGGTGGTGGAGTTCTTCATGCGTCCGAAGTTACGCAATGATTATCGGACGTCCGATCCATGCGTCCGACTGCTTTCAGCAGCCTTTGTCCCTTTCAATTGCATTTGATCTTTGAGTCTGATCGCTGCATTGCTGAAGGTCTCTCTGGAAAAGATATTAGTATTATCCATTTATTTTGTAAACATCAAAAGTTAGGAACCAGGATCAATATTCTCACCCTTTTTGATGATGACAAAACAATGGATAAAGGAAAGAAAAAGATTGTGCATATGAGTATAAGCTCCCCCTCACCTATTGCCTCAGAAAAATTTAAGAAACAAACATATAATCTCAGAATAAACTCCCCCTTTCACAAAGCATCCATTTTGATTGCTGCATAACTGAAGGTATTTCTAGAAAAGATATTTGTATTATCCATTTGTTTTGTAAACATCAAAAGTATTATCCATTTTGATTGCTCTGATACCAATTGTAAGGATCGAAGACCACCAAGTGGAAGAGATAAACAATGTACAGATCACAAACGTAACAATAAGTAAATAGAAAGGAAAGAATTGCAATCCAATTAACTACCCAACTCCTCCAGAGCTTGTAGATTAATTTAAATAAGCTTCTTCAAATTGATGAATTACAATCACGCTTGCGTACAAAGGAAGGTTCACCTCCTCCCTGCCCCGAACACCACTCGGTCTAGCCAGGAAATTTTACTATCCCTCAAGACAACCCTCACAGAGCTACACTCATAAAGTATTCACTTACAAGTGAAAAGTTTACAATGAATCTCACACCACTAAGACTAGAAATCTTCTTTGAAGAGTATTTTCTCACTAAAATCACTCTACATATTTTTTATCTTCAGTGTGCAAAAGTGGTTTAAAGTATCTGACCAACCACTATTTATATAGGACCAAAAAAGTGCCTCATTAATGTTTCCAACGGATAGAAAGTAGATGAAGAGTCAACTAGCCGTTAGAGTGTCGGACGTCCGATAGTCCTGTTTTTTGCGTCCGACAGTCCTGTTTTTTTACGTCCGATAGCAGGCAGTGAGTTTAAGAGATTTTCTTCAATTCTTTCGGACGTCCGGTGCAAACTCTTTGTGCGTCCGACAGCAAACAAAGAGATTTGAGAAATGTCTTATTTCCTTCGGACGTCCTGTGACGCCCCACATCTCCCTAAGGCGGACCAAAGGGTATCCGCGGACGCCTGCCCAGCTCTCGCCAGGACTCAAGCAATTCCATTCAATTTAAAACCGAATTAAGCACTTCGATGAGAGCAACATGAATACAAAAATGCGGAAGCGTTCAAGCTTAATAAGTCACTTAATGTATAACCAGTACATCGGTAATCATAAAACGACTTAAATTCAAAGTACACATCAGGGCCCAAACCTTTCAAGTTTTCAATTTCCAAAAGCACAACCCAAACCAGGGCCTAGTCAAAATATATAACAGGAGTCTTAACAAAATTACAACGGATGGTTTCTCCATATTTCTCCAAGAGTCGGTCCTGTTAAGGAAAACAAAACTATAGGGTGAGCTAACGCTCGTGAGGCCAAGAACACACATGCAATCACTTAGTCAAATAACGATCCCAATTTAATAAATAAAACCATGTCTTTTCAATAATCAATTATTCAAACAGGAAAAGTAATCAGAAACAATTCAAGGATATAGTAGCTCTCAGGAGCTAAATTCCACTCGATCTGTCGATGTCATTCGTATACTTTCCCGCATTGATCCTCCTGTCAACCGGGTCGGTATTTCCATTTCCGTAGATCACCACTTTCTTCCCTCCGTCCACCGTACACCCCAAGGGCCCACAATGACCATAATTGGGCGATACTCAACGAGTATGCCAAGCAAGACCTCTTATTAGGTCGAGCTTATGTGTATCTCATGGCTCGTCCAAATCCCCGACCAAGCCCATTGCTGGCTCGAGTCTAAGGACGGCCTATGAGTTTGGGCGTCCCCCATTCATTTGGTAGTCGAGGAGATTCACTCCAACGACACAAGCATTCATGACATGACATTGCATTTCATTCATTCATTCAATACATTTCATTCATTCATTCATTCATTTGAAATTAGAACGAGTGCGATAAAGTACGCACCCGCCCTTATTTTTAAAACTCCCAACAAGTATCACAATAAGCAAGTATCAAATTCATACACTTGACACTCACCGAGCAATTCAATAAGAATTATTTTCTGGGAGTTCAAGTGTCCGCGGTGAGATCCTCTTGAAGGTCTCCTTGCGCGCCTGGCAATTTAATAGTGGATAATCACACAATTAACCCACTTATCAAGAAAGATTGTACACTAGTACAATCTAAGAATTATTTCGAAAAAGGGAACCTCAATTACACGTAAATCGAGGTTCAACTTGCCTTTTATCATGTACAATATTATTTGAGTTTTTATCATGAAAATCGTAAACAAAACGTTTAAGAACATCAAAAGAATAAAGAGTTTTTGAAAAACTCTATTTCTTTGAAATTGGAAAATTTTCCACTTTTACGATAATCTTTGAAAAATCATAACTCGCTCGGTATAAGTCGAGAATTGGAAAACTTTATACCGTTGGAAACCTCTTAGAGAGTACTATAAGTTCCTAGAAGACACTTTTCCATGAATCGAAGTGGAAAGTGGTCAAAAATGGGCTTGAAGACGCAGCTTCAGTTTACAAGGCAGAATGAAGTTGGTTTTTGGCCAACTTTGAAAATTCGGCACGATTCGCACGTTGCAAACCGGCCTCTGAAATTTTCAGCTCAATTAGTGTTGCAAGTGAAGTGTATGACAAAACAAGCGGATCAAGAATCGGAGTTTCGAGTACCGAGATACGGTAGCCCGAAGTTGGGGAAATTCAAGACTGGATGAGAATTTTCCAGATTTGAACCTCTAACTTTAGTAATTCAATTGGGTATCGAAACGAACTTGAATCGGCACCAAAATTGGCAGTATTTCAATACTATATGGAAAGTATCTCTCTATCGAATTTCGGGGAAAAATACCTTCGGCAAGGTAGTTAATGAGCCCACCGCAGTTCAAGAAAATTCCTAAGGCATTCTGCCTTTGACTTTCATTTTCCCAAATTTCCAATCGTCCAACCAAGAAGGTTATCCAACCATGGTTCATTTGTAAAAATAAGGGTCTAAGATACACCCATAATATCTTTGGTAGTGTTTAATATCAAAAACATCAACTAACAAGTTCACTACAAGATTTGGTTCCAAACCAGTCCAAACATTAGGGTTTTCCAAAACAGAGCAGTCCACTTGCTTCAGTCACAAATCAGTCAATATAGCTCGAAATCGAGCATGGCTTACTCCGTTGGAAAATACATTCATAGGACTAAAATATCACAGAAGAAATCATTTCCAAATTCG
Organism: Coffea eugenioides; assembly: GCF_003713205.1. Classification (NCBI taxonomy): domain Eukaryota; kingdom Viridiplantae; phylum Streptophyta; class Magnoliopsida; order Gentianales; family Rubiaceae; genus Coffea; species Coffea eugenioides. The sequence goes on from NC_040041.1 coordinate 26,022,807, forward strand.
GCACCCATCTGGTTCAAATTCGGGCATCAAGTTGCTGCCTGAACACTTCATTCCAGATGAACAGAGTGGCAGGACAGCGAACTTAAAACATTTGGTTCGACTTGGTCACAAAGAATCAGAACGTGCATTTTATACCAAATTAAAGCTAGGAATGTCTAGTTTCAAACGCCACCAACGGCACATGATTTCGACATCCGAGGACAGAGTTATAGCCAAAATACTACTGCTGGTCAGAGACATACGCGAATCAGTTTCCAGATTTGCTGGTTTCGAAAAAAAATTCATTTGCTCCATCAACCCTCAATATTTTCCAATGAAATTTTTCACACATCTAATACATCCTATAAACATCCAATTCAAGCCATTAAACCATTAAAATTTGGCCTGGAAATGGCCGAACATAGCAGGGGCAAAATCGGAAGTTTAGCCTCTTACACCCAATGAGGTTTCCACTAATTACCCATCACTAATGCATCATTATAATCACTAAACCAACAATATAATCACCATTAATCATCACATCAGCAACAACAACCCAAGTGTGGGAATTCCAAGAGCCCACAATCACATTTTTACACCATAAACAAGTAACTAAGTGCATGTATGAGCTTAATCTTGTCATATAATCTCCAAAAGATAAGAATCCAAGAGTTGATCATTACCTACTCCTTTGGTTTGCAAGGTCAGAAATTTCGGCCCTCTTGAAGCTCCAAGAACCCGTGAAGATGCAGCCTTTTGTTAGCTAAATCCAACCTCCAAGAGATTTGCTAAGTGGTCTCCAAGTTTGGTGTGATTTGGAGGTGATTTGGGGTGGTTTTGGGTGAGGTTAGTGTGCAGAATTTTTGTTGTAAATGAGTTAGAGAGTGAGAGGAGCTTGGCCGGCTGTGAGGAGAGAGAAGAGAGAGTGTGTTTGATCTAAGTTAGCTTCTCCAAGAAGATTAAATGTGTGGTGAAAAATTGCTCCAAAGTCAACTCTTGTAAGGCTCGTTTGGCACGTTTTTAGGCTCGATTTTCTCGCGCGTTTGGTTCACTAGTGCACTAAACCTCTAATGCACTCATGTTAATATGGACATTATTCACTCTTAATTGTCTCGAAACAAGAGTCTAAAGTTCCTCAAATAAAGTCGCGCGTGTGAAAACGCGTACCGTCAATTTTAACGCTATAACGCGAAACTTTCGGAAAATTCTTATAACGATTGCACTACTAACTATCACTTGAATATTTATTCATAAGATTACCTATTTTAGGACCATGGTACAAGTCTCCAATATTCCAAGCTTATTATGCTACTACGCGGATAAAATCTCCAAGTACTATTCACTATTTTTACGCAACGCGCTCTAGGAAATTAATTTTCGAAACGAATCATTTTAAAAATATAACGAAGTTATATTACCACTTATTTAGGTCTAATAAGACTAGAAAATATTCCTTGGAAATAAAATCCAATTAAATAATTTATTAAGCCATAAATTAGGCATAAAATAATAGTTTTTGCGAGTCCTCACACGTCCGGTGGTGGGGTTCTTCAAGCGTCCGAAGTTACGCAATGATTAAAGGACGTCCGATCCAAGCGTCCGACAGCTTTCAGCAGCCTTTGCCCCTTTCAATTGCATTTGATCTTTGAGTCTGATCGCTGCATTACTGAAGGTATCTCTGGAAAAGATATTAGTATTATCCATTTGTTTTGTAAATATCAAAAGTTAGGAACCAGGATCAATATTCTCCCCCTTTTTGATGATGACAAAACAATGGATAAAGGAAAGAAAAAGATTGTGCATATGAGTATAAGCTCCCCCTCACCTATTGCCTCAGAAAAATTTAAGAGACAAACATATAATCTCAGAATAAACTCCCCATTTCACAAAGCATCCATTTTGATTGCAGCATAACTGAAGGTATTTCTAGAAAAGATATTAGTATTATCCATTTGTTTTGTAAACATCAAAAGTATTATCCATTTTGATTGCTCTGATACCAATTGTAAGGATCGAAGACCACCAAGTGAAAGAGATAAACAATGTACAGATCACAAACGTAACAATAAGTAAATAGAAAGGAAAGAATTGCAAACCAATTAACTACCCAGCTCCTCCTGAGCTTGTTGATTAATTCAAATAAACTTCTTCAAATTGATGAATTACAATCACGCATGCGTACAAAGGAAGGTTCACCTCCTCCTTGCCCCGAACACCACTCGGTCTAGCCAGGAAATTTTACTATCCCTCAAGACAACCCTCACAGAGCTACACTCATGAACTATTCACTCACAAATGAAAAGATTACAATGAACCTCACACCACTAAGACTACAAATCTTCTTTGAAGAGTATTTTTTCACTAAAATCACTCTAGATCTTTTGTATCTTCAGTGTGCAAAAGTTGTTTAAAGTATCTGACCAACCACTATTTATATAGGACCAAGAAAGTGCCTCATTAATGTTTCCAACGGATAGAAAGTAGATGAAGAGTCAACTAGCCGTTGGAGTGTCGGATGTCCGATAGTCCTGTTTTTTGCGTCCGACAGCAGGCAGTGAGTTTAAGAGATTTTCTTCAATTCTTTCGGACGTCCGGTGCAAGCTCTTTGTGCGTCCGACAGCAAACAAAGAGATTTGAGAAATGTCTTATTTCCTTCGGACGTCCGGTGGTGGAGTTCTTCATGCGTCCGAAGTTACGCAATGATTATCGGACGTCCGATCCATGCGTCCGACTGCTTTCAGCAGCCTTTGTCCCTTTCAATTGCATTTGATCTTTGAGTCTGATCGCTGCATTGCTGAAGGTCTCTCTGGAAAAGATATTAGTATTATCCATTTGTTTTGTAAACATCAAAAGTTAGGAACCAGGATCAATATTCTCCCCCTTTTTGATGATGACAAAACAATGGATAAAGGAAAGAAAAAGATTGTGCATATGAGTATAAGCTCCCCCTCACCTATTGCCTCAGAAAAATTTAAGAAACAAACATATAATCTCAGAATAAACTCCCCCTTTCACAAAGCATCCATTTTGATTGCTGCATAACTGAAGGTATTTCTAGAAAAGATATTAGTATTATCCATTTGTTTTGTAAACATCAAAAGTATTATCCATTTTGATTGCTCTGATACCAATTGTAAGGATCGAAGACCACCAAGTGGAAGAGATAAACAATGTACAGATCACAAACGTAACAATAAGTAAATAGAAAGGAAAGAATTGCAATCCAATTAACTACCCAGCTCCTCCAGAGCTTGTAGATTAATTTAAATAAGCTTCTTCAAATTGATGAATTACAATCACGCTTGCGTACAAAGGAAGGTTCACCTCCTCCCTGCCCCGAACACCACTCGGTCTAGCCAGGAAATTTTACTATCCCTCAAGACAACCCTCACAGAGCTACACTCATGAAGTATTCACTTACAAGTGAAAAGTTTACAATGAACCTCACACCACTAAGACTAGAAATCTTCTTTGAAGAGTATTTTCTCACTAAAATCACTCTACATATTTTTTATCTTCAGTGTGCAAAAGTGGTTTAAAGTATCTGACCAACCACTATTTATATAGGACCAAAAAAGTGCCTCATTAATGTTTCCAACGGATAGAAAGTAGATGAAGAGTCAACTAGCCGTTGGAGTGTCGGACGTCCGATAGTCCTGTTTTTTGCGTCCGACAGTCCTGTTTTTTTGCGTCCGATAGCAGGCAGTGAGTTTAAGAGATTTTCTTCAATTCTTTCGGACGTCCGGTGCAAACTCTTTGTGCGTCCGACAGCAAACAAAGAGATTTGAGAAATGTCTTATTTCCTTCGGACGTCCGGTGGTGGGGTTCTTCATGCGTCCGAAGTTACGCAATGATTATCGGACGTCCGATCCAAGCGTCCGACAGCTTTCAGCAGCCTTTGTCCCTTTCAATTGCATTTGATCTTTGAGTCTGATCGCTGCATTACTGAAGGTATCTCTGGAAAAGATATTAGTATAATCCATTTGTTTTGTAAATATCAAAAGTTAGGAACCAGGATCAATATTCTCCCCCTTTTTGATGATGACAAAACAATGGATAAAGGAAAGAAAAAGATTGTGCATATGAGTATAAGCTCTCCCTCACCTATTGCCTCAGAAAAATTTAAGAAACAAACATATAATTTCAGAATAAACTCCCCATTTCACAAAGCATCCATTTTCATTGCAGCATAACTGAAGGTATTTCTAGAAAAGATATTAGTATTATCCATTTGTTTTGTAAACATCAAAAGTATTATCCATTTTGATTGCTCTGATACCAATTGTAAGGATCGAAGACCACCAAGTGGAAGAGATAAACAATGTACAGATCACAAACGTAACAATAAGTAAATAGAAAGGAAAGAATTGCAATCCAATTAACTACCCAGCTCCTCCTGAGCTTGTTGATTAATTCAAATAAACTTCTTCAAATTGATGAATTACAATCACGCATGCGTACAAAGGAAGGTTCACCTCCTCCTTGCCCCAAACACCACTCGGTCTAGCCAGGAAAGTTTGCTATCCCTCAAGACAACCCTCACAGAGCTACACTCATGAAGTATTCACTCACAAATAAAAAGATTACAATGAACCTCACACCACTAAGACTACAAATCTTCTTTGAAGAGTATTTTCTCACTAAAATCACTCTACATCTTTAGTATCTTCAGTGTGCAAAAGTTGTTTAAAGTATCTGACCAATCACTATTTATATAGGACCAAGAAAGTGCCTCATTAATGTTTCAAACGGATAGAAAGTAGATGAAGAGTCAACTAGCCGTTGGAGTGTCGGAGGTCCGATAGTCCTGTTTTTTGCGTCCGACAGCAGGCAGTGAGTTTAAGAGATTTTCTTCAATTCTTTCGGACGTCCGGTGCAAGCTCTTTGTGCGTCCGACAGCAAACAAAGAGATTTGAAAAATGTCTTATTTCCTTCGGACGTCCGGTGGTGGAGTTCTTCATGCGTCCGAAGTTACGCAATGATTATCGGACGTCCGATCCATGCGTCCGACAGCTTTCAGCAGCCTTTGTCCCTTTCAATTGCATTTGATCTTTGAGTCTGATCACTTCATTACTGAAGGTATCTCTGGAAAAGATATTAGTATTATCCATTTGTTTTGTAAACATCAAAAGTTAGGAACCAGGATCAATATTCTCCCCCTTTTTGATGATGACAAAACAATGGATAAAGGAAAGAAAAAGATTGTGCATATGAGTATAAGCTCTCCCTCACCTATTGCCTCAGAAAAATTTAAGAAACAAACATATAATCTCAGAATAAACTCCCCATTTCACAAAGCATCCATTTTGATTGCAGCATAACTGAAGGTATTTCTAGAAAAGATATTAGTATTATCCATTTGTTTTGTAAACATCAAAAGTATTATCCATTTTGATTGCTCTGATACCAATTGTAAGGATCGAAGACCACCAAGTGGAAGAGATAAACAATGTATAGATCACAAACGTAACAATATGTAAATAGAAAGGAAAGAATTGCAAACCAATTAACTACCCAGCTCCTCCTGAGCTTGTTGATTAATTCAAATAAACTTCTTCAAATTGATGAATTACAATCACGCATGCGTACAAAGGAAGGTTCACCTCCTCCTTGCCCCGAACACCACTCGGTCTAGCCAGGAAATTTTACTATCCCTCAAGACAACCCTCACAGAGCTACACTCATGAACTATTCACTCACAAATGAAAAGATTACAATGAACCTCACACCACTAAGACTACAAATCTTCTTTGAAGAGTATTTTTTCACTAAAATCACTCTAGATCTTTTGTATCTTCAGTGTGCAAAAGTTGTTTAAAGTATCTGACCAACCACTATTTATATAGGACCAAGAAAGTGCCTCATTAATGTTTCCAACGGATAGAAAGTAGATGAAGAGTCAACTAGCCGTTGGAGTGTCGGATGTCCGATAGTCCTGTTTTTTGCGTCCGACAGCAGGCAGTGAGTTTAAGAGATTTTCTTCAATTCTTTCGGACGTCCGGTGCAACCTCTTTGTGCGTCCGACAGCAAACAAAGAGATTTGAGAAATGTCTTATTTCCTTCGGACGTCCGGTGGTGGAGTTCTTCATGCGTCCGAAGTTACGCAATGATTATCGGACGTCCGATCCATGCGTCCGACTGCTTTCAGCAGCCTTTGTCCCTTTCAATTGCATTTGATCTTTGAGTCAGATCGCTGCATTGCTGAAGGTCTCTCTGGAAAAGATATTAGTATTATCCATTTGTTTTGTAAACATCAAAAGTTAGGAACCAGGATCAATATTCTCCCCCTTTTTGATGATGACAAAACAATGGATAAAGGAAAGAAAAAGATTGTGCATATGAGTATAAGCTCTCCCTCACCTATTGCCTCAGAAAAATTTAAGAAACAAACATATAATCTCAGAATAAACTCCCCATTTCACAAAGCATCCATTTTGATTGCAGCATAACTGAAGGTATTTCTAGAAAAGATATTAGTATTATCCATTTGTTTTGTAAACATCAAAAGTATTATCCATTTTGATTGCTCTGATACCAATTGTAAGGATCGAAAACCACCAAGTGGAAGAGATAAACAATGTACAGATCACAAACGTAACAATAAGTAAATAGAAAGGAAAGAATTGCAATCCAATTAACTACCCAGCTCCTCCAGAGCTTGCAGATTAATTTAAATATTCTTCTTCAAATTGATGAATTACAATCACGCTTGCGTACAAAGGAAGGTTCACCTCCTCCTTGCCCCGAACACCACTCGGTCTAGCCAGGAAATTTTACTTTCCCTCAAGACAACCCTCACAGAGCTACACTCATGAAGTATTCACTTACAAGTGAAAAGTTTACAATGAACCTCACACCACTAAGACTAGAAATCTTCTTTGAAGAGTATTTTCTCACTAAAATCACTCTACATATTTTTTATCTTCAGTGTGCAAAAGTTGTTTAAAATATCTGACCAACCACTATTTATATAGGACCAAAAAAGTGCCTCATTAATGTTTCCAACGGATAGAATGTAGATGAAGAGTCAACTAGCCGTTGGAGTGTCGGACGTCCGATAGTCCTGTTTTTTGCGTCCGACAGTCCTATTTTTTGCGTCCGATAGCAGGCAGTGAGTTTAAGAGATTTTCTTCAATTCTTTCGGACGTCCGGTGCAAACTATTTGTGCGTCCGACAGCAAACAAAGAGATTTGAGAAATGTCTTATTTCCTTCGGACGTTCGGTGGTGGGGTTCTTCATGCGTCCGAAGTTACGCAATGATTATCGGACGTCCGATCCAAGCGTCCGACAGCTTTCAGCAGCCTTTGTCCCTTTCAATTGCATTTGATCTTTCAGTCTGATCGCTGCATTACTGAAGGTATCTCTGGAAAAGATATTAGTATTATCCATTTGTTTTGTAAATATCAAAAGTTAGGAACCAGGATCAATATTCTCCCCCTTTTTGATGATGACAAAACAATGGATAAAGGAAAGAAAAAGATTTTGCATATGAGTATAAGCTCTCCCTCACCTATTGCCTCAGAAAAATTTAAGAAACAAACATATAATCTCAGAATAAACTCCCCATTTCACAAAGCATCCATTTTGATTGCAGCATAACTGAAGGTATTTCTAGAAAAGATATTAGTATTATCCATTTGTTTTGTAAACATCAAAAGTATTATCCATTTTGATTGCTCTGATACCAATTGTAAGGATCGAAGACCACCAAGTGAAAGAGATAAACAATGTACAGATCACAAACGTAACAATAAGTAAATAGAAAGGAAAGAATTGCAAACCAATTAACTACCCAGCTCCTCCTGAGCTTGTTGATTAATTCAAATAAACTTCTTCAAATTGATGAATTACAATCACGCATGCGTACAAAGGAAGGTTCACCTCCTCCTTGCCCCAAACACCACTCGGTCTAGCCAGGAAATTTTACTATCCCTCAAGACAACCCTCACAGAGCTACACTCATGAACTATTCACTCACAAATAAAAAGATTACAATGAACCTCACACCACTAAGACTACAAATCTTCTTTGAAGAGTATTTTTTCACTAAAATCACTCAAGATCTTTTGTATCTTCAGTGTGTAAAAGTTGTTTAAAGTATCTGACCAACCACTATTTATATAAGACCAAGAAAGTGCCGCATTAATGTTTCCAACGGATAGAAAGTAGATGAAGAGTCAACTAGCCGTTGGAGTGTCGGATGTCCGATAGTCCTGTTTTTTGTGTCCGACAGCAGGCAGTGAGTTTAAGAGATTTTCTTCAATTCTTTCGGACGTCCGGTGCAAGCTCTTTGTGCGTCCGACAGCAAACAAAGAGATTTGAGAAATGTCTTATTTCCTTCGGACGTCCGGTGGTGGAGTTCTTCATGCGTCCGAAGTTACGCAATGATTATCGGACGTCCGATCCATGCGTCCGACTGCTTCCAGCAGCCTTTGTCCCTTTCAATTGCATTTGATCTTTGAGTCTGATCGCTGCATTGCTGAAGGTCTCTCTGGAAAAGATATTAGTATTATCCATTTGTTTTGTAAACATCAAAAGTTAGTAACCAGGATCAATATTCTCCCCCTTTGTGATGATGACAAAACAACGGATAAAGGAAAGAAAAGGATTGTGCATATGAGTATAAGCTCCCCCTCACCTATTGCCTCAGAAAAATTTAAGAAACAAACATATAATCTCAGAATAAACTCCCCCTTTCACAAAGCATCCATTTTGATTGCTGCATAACTGAAGGTATTTCTAGAAAAGATATTAGTATTATCCATTTATTTTGTAAACATCAAAAGTATTATCCATTTTGATTGCTCTGATACCAATTGTAAGGATCAAAGACCACCAAGTGGAAGAGATAAACAATGTACAGATCACAAACGTAACAATAAGTAAATAGAAAGGAAAGAATTGCAATCCAATTAACTACCCAGCTCCTCCAGAGCTTGTAGATTAATTTAAATAAGCTTCTTCAAATTGATGAATTACAATCACGCTTGCGTACAAAGGAAGGTTCACCTCCTCCCTGCCCCGAACACCACTCGGTCTAGCCAGGAAATTTTACTATCCCTCAAGACAACCCTCACAGAGCTACACTCATGAAGTATTCACTTACAAGTGAAAAGTTTACAATGAACCTCACACCACTAAGACTAGAAATCTTCTTTGAAGAGTATTTTCTCACTAAAATCACTCTACATATTTTTTATCTTCAGTGTGCAAAAGTGGTTTAAAGTATCTGACCAACCACTATTTATATAGGACCAAAAAAGTGCCTCATTAATGTTTCCAACGGATAGAAACTAGATGAAGAGTCAACTAGCCGTTGGAGTGTCGGACGTCCGATAGTCCTGTTTTTTGCGTCCGACAGTCCTGTTTTTTTGCGTCCAATAGCAGGCAGTGTGTTTAAGAGATTTTCTTCAATTCTTTCGGACGTCCGGTGCAAACTCTTTGTGCGTCCGACAGCAAACAAAGAAATTGAGAAATGTCTTATTTCCTTCGGACGTCCGGTGGTGGGGTTCTTAATGCGTCCGAATTTACGCAATGATTATCGGACGTCCGATCCAAGCGTCCGACAGCTTTCAGCAGCCTTTGTCCCTTTCAATTGCATTTGATCTTTGAGTCTGATCTGTAGACACCAAATTTTTGGTGTAATTTCTTTTACTTTTTATTCTCATTTTGTCGTGGTTGCTTTTGTGTTTTTTTAGTTTCTAGTTTCTATTTTAATTTTTAAGTTTTAACGTAGAAAAATCATGGAAAAAGAGAAAGGAAAATGGTTCACAAAATACGTTCATTCCTCTTAAATTCAATCTTTTGGCATTTTGTTTATTTTGGTTATTTTATTTTTGAAAAAGGAAAAAAAAGAAATGATGAAAATGAAAGAAAAGATCGAAAATGGTAATTTTGTTATTTTTAGTTTGTTTATTTTGATGTGTTTGTAATTAAAATTGTTGTTTCTATTATTAGTTAGTTTTACTTTTATCTTTGTTAAATTATTAAGTTGAGAAAAAGAAAAAAAAATGATGAAAATTGATGAAAAATGGAAAATTGTGTTTTTGTTGATTCTAGTTTATTTAGTTTCTACCCAATGTTAATTAAATTACTTTTTTTTGTTGTTTTTGTTGTTTGTTATCTATTTTTATTATCAGTTTTATATTAATTTCAAAAAGGAAAAGGAAAAAGAAAAATCAAAAAATCAAAAAAATCAAAAAAATGACAATTCCATTTTTCTGCCGAATCCATTCCCACTTTTCAGACCAGCATTTTCCATTTGCTATGGCCGACCAACTCCACTCACAACATCACTCTATATGCATTACATTATCCACGAATCCTCTGGAGGAGCTCATCTCAATCACAACGACAACTCCACTCCACCTTACCTCGTGTGTATCGACCAAGAGGAGAGAGCTGCCTGCTGCAACCGAGAATAAGGAAAAGAGAACCCGAGCTGCAACCTGTTCTGATTCTGTCCGGGAGTTGAAGGAAGAAAGGGAGAGGCTGTGCGTGAGTTCTTTTTGCACCTTCACCTCCACCAGCAGCAGCCATTTCATCAGTTCCAACCGCAACACCATTTCAGCTGCAACCAGAATCAAACCTGTGCGTGAGCCGAGAGAAAAATTTTGCAGCTTTCTTGTGCGTAAGCTCAGCTACAAACCGAGGTAAATCTTGGACTTAGACTGACTAACTATAAGTAGGTGAAGATGTTAAGGAGTTTGCATGTGATGTTAAGCATTCGGATGGTGGATCAGGACATTGAAAATTCTGATGTGCAGAAAACTGGGTTGCCGAAAACTTGATTGGGTTAATGCTGAATTAATCTGGTTATTTCTTGACAATCTGAGTTTATGATTGTAATTAGCTAAGTGAAAATATGATGATTAAGACTTGCATGCCATGTTTATATGCTCGGATGATGAAATGAAGAAGAAAAGGAAAATCTGTTTGGATGATGTTTTAAGAGAGAAATTTTTCTTACGTGCGCTGAGATTGGGTTTGGCCGAGAGAGGAAGTGATAATGCAGCCCTTAATTTATTTACCTGTGACAATCTGAGCTTAATTAGGTGTTTAAACAATCAAAAACAAGAAGATTAAGCCATCTAGGAACATGCATGTTGATTTTATGCATTCGGATGAAGAAATTGAAACAAAAGAAAATCTGATTTTGGGAAGAAATGGAATGTGCCGTTAGATGATCTAGAAACACAGCTTCCAACTTGTTTAATTTCGATAATTTGAGTTTATAGTTGTGATTAACTAGTTATTAACTATGTGTTTAAGCTTTGCATGCAGTTAATCACCTCGGCTAAAGAAGAAAAATAAATAAATAATAAAACAGAAAACTGCTACATGCAAGTTCATCCGAGAATGGTGAACAGAATTTCTGGAATTTTGGATGAATGTGGCTGTTGTCCGAATCTGATTTTGAACTAGAAACGTTAATTAATTAGTTAAGGAGTTGCATGCTGGATTTGAGTGCCAAATACAAGGCTTTGGCCGAAAAAAAAAAAAACTGGATTATGACCAACAAAGTGCTGGAAAAAAAACTGTGTTTGAGTGTTGTTCCAGAAATTTTGCATCAGCTTTTTCTATTTTTGAACTCCTTCTTATGTCTTTGTTTGTTTGATTGTCGATGTCTTGTTTGTTTAGTTCAGAGTTCAGGTGTTAGATCAAGGAAACTTTGGTTAAGGTAGAGGTTTGAATCTGAATTTGATCTTGATAGGTGAAACTAAGGAAAATTGCAGCAGTTTCGTTCTTTCAATGTTTGAATACTTGCCCAGAATTTTGTATGGAATTTTTCTAAGTTTTCTACCTGCTTGGATGATGGTAATGATATAGTTGCTGCTTAGTTTAAAGTTGGGTTTTGGATTTGAAACCTGTTTCCGAAAGCAAGCTATGTGTTTGAGTGTGGTCTCGATTGGTGAAAGCATAGCAGAAATATTGCAGAGACATTTTTTTTCCCGTGAGATTGCATGAGTCTGCATGAATTAATTTCTGAAAATTGCACTTTGATCCCCAAGTCTCCCCTTGTTCCACTATGGCCCAATTACATTCCATGTTCTTGCAATTAGGTCCTAAGATATTTGCATTTGAATCATTATTTGCCTTTTCTTTTGCCCTTGAACCCTGGAAGTTCTTAAAAGTGTTTGTTTAAGCTTGAATGCTTGGCTAGTGTTCATAATTGAATCTTTGGTAACGTTAATGTTTCAATTCAATTACTTGCTTGACTTCATTGGTTACCATGTTTTGCTAAGGTGATACTTAAGGCAAGAGTTTAAGAACTTTGTGTTCAAATGAGCTTGTGTTCGCCTTTATTTTTGAATTTTCTGAAATAATTTGGCTTTGGCCTTTTCTTGCTCTTGGAATTTCAAAGTTTCCAAGATGTTCCCATTGGCTTTGAATGGTTGATTAATGCCTGCATTTGGGTCCTCGGTGGATCCCTTTATTGGAGAACTATGTATTGTTTGATTTCATTTAAATTGCAATTAGGGGAGATTTAGTGACTTTGTGTTACTTTACTATTTGAGGTACCTTGACCTTTTTATTGTTTTGAAGCCATTTTTCTTTCATTTGGTCATCACTCGAAGGGGGCGGTATATTTTCTTTATCCCTTTTTGTGTCTCTCCTATGTGAACCAACATGCTACGTGAGAAATACATGTCTACTTTGCTTTCTTAGTCTTTCCTTAATTTCTTTTATTTATGTCATTTACTCTTGCTTTTCATTAAGTTATTCTTTTAATGGGGTATGTGTACACCTCTTGGCTTGTAATAGATAGGGCTTGGAGGAGCATTCAATGAAGACCTATCGAAGTCATGTGCCTAGCTAGCAAATGTAATAGTTAAGGCTTTAATTGTCTTATGTGTCTTGCATGCTTAGTTACTACGTGTTAATTTGCTTTGTTAGGGCCTTGCATCTAGTCGAGCATGCCAAATGTTATGTGCTATGTGTTTATGAGCGTTTGGCATGTCTACTAGCTTTCTGTAGTGTAGATGAATGGAATGGATGAATGTACGTTTCCGCTAGTCCAACGCTAGTCGGAATTCATAGATGGGCTAGTCCAACGCTAGACCCTTAGGGATTTCCCCTCGTTAGTACATGTTTGCATGTTCACTACATTTCATGCATTTTTTTAGTTTTTATGGCATTTGGCATGTCCCTTTAACCTTTTCCCTTTCATTTTAGGCCTTTGCATTTCATGCTAGTTATAGGGTCCATTTGCCTGAGAAACCCCCTTGGGTAAGGGAAACGAGCGAGTGTGGCTTCAGAATAGCCTTAGCACGCTAGTTTTTCCTTCTAATCAAAGGGAAAATTAAAATCACAAAAATTAGAGGTCATTCCCGTACCCGACCTGATGCATTCCTCTAAGTTCATGCATTTTCATATCATTTTCTCACTATTTTCCTCACTAATTATATATTTTAAATCTACATGTCATATTCACACACTTATTCCCTTTCTTTACTTTTCACCTCACACATTGCACTTATTTTACTTATATATTTATTATTTTCATTCACTTTGCACACTTACACTCTCATTTGAGTCCTCATTTGCATCATTCATGATTTTCTATGAGGTCTTTCCTTATTGACCTTCACAATTCATGTGAATGGGATCAAGAGCCTCATCAGAGACATTTCTAGACTTAAGATTGCATTTCTCATCCATTAGTTATATCCAATTTGCATACATACCTTGGGTAGAAAAAATGAGGAAAATAAGGGTTAAATCACGCAACTAGCCTTGGTTAGGTCGAAGGGGTGCCTTGGATTTTTATCCTTGCCTTCCCCTTCGTCAAATGTGACCCCCGAACCTTTTTCTTTGTTTTACGTGGACTAGGAGTTGTTTAAAAAGGGTTTTTTTACTTTTTTCTTTAAAAATTTCATTTTTTGGGTGACTTGGTACACCCTAACTCTATACCAAGTGGCGACTCCATTTTTCATATAAAAACCCTTTTTGAACTATTTTTCTTGGGTCAAATCGTCGCATTCTAAGTCCCATGGCCTTTTACACATCACTTTGCACACGTTCACACATTACACTCAATTCATTCGAAAAGTGGGGCGCGACAGTTGGCGACTCCACTGGGGACTTCCTAAGTGGGTCCAAGCATTTGACTTAGCCATTCGTTTCCTTTTCTACCCTTTTTATGCATTGCACTTGGATATTAGGCTTGCATTTTTCATTTTTAGGACCTTTTGTCTTATGTACGTAATTAAACCAATCCCTCGACTCATGAATGTATGTTTGAATGAATGTTTACTTGTTATCTCGCGCTTGCATTGCATTTGGGGGGGTGTGTGTCACCTTTAGAGCCTCGCGTGGTTCTCAACCCCTTCCCTCAAAATAGAGGAACACTTCATACGTGCATGTTTACTTGCTTTATCCCATTTTATTTTTATTTTCGTGGGCGTTTCCCACACCGCCTTGAAGGATTAGGATCGATTGCCTTGGGTAGGCGGCTGGTGTGCTCTGCGCCCATAGCGCTACCTAAGGGATCACTCGAGCCACCGATCGAAGGCCCTGGGAGTGATGACCCTTCGCCTTTAGGTCTGAAGGCTTGGGAGCCGAAGCTTTATCGAGTCTAGGCATTAGTGAACCCCAGCCTCATGCATCCATATTAGCATTTTCCTAGGCTAGAGTCAGCCTCACCCTATTTTAAGCACATTAGGCACGAGGGAAGGGGTTCCACCCCTTCTACCTGCTTTATTGTATTTCTTCTTCTTAATTGCTCCCAATGTGTTATGTGTACTATCAACTGCACTAACCATTTCATTGTTCTCTTGGCTTGCATTCATGTGCCTTAGCAATAAGAGGCCTCTTGGGCACTCTTTTAGTGACTCACCCACTAGATAGCTCACATGTCTAAATTTCAGTCTTTGCACTTACTTTCCAGTAAATACATTTCATGTTTAGACCTTTTCCCCCCGTGGCATTATTTATGTCCTTGAGCTCACATTTCATGTTTGTCACATATTTACATCGCTTTACTAACTGGCATCATGCATAAACCATAGAAAGGGAATGCCACATAGGGAATCCCGTGTTTAAGAATAAACCACTCCATGTCTCGGATGTATAATCCAAATGAGACTTGCACGTTTACCTTTCTCGTATCATCCGAAGGGGTAGTGCACAAGGTAAGGTAAAGATCCGATCATTTTCATGAAGCAATTTTTGGAATATGAGCATCTAATAATCACTTTTTGGCCATTTTATCAAAAATTGGTAAAAATCCCTTGCGTAAAGGACATTAATTTGAAGAAATTCACAAATGATTCCTCTTTTTTGAGATGATAAATAAACTGAGGCCAAATCGTGATCTTAGAAGGCTCATAGACTAATTTTTTGAAACCATCAATGGCGGAACGATTCAATCGATCCATTTTGTCAATTCCTAATCAATTTTGAATAAATCAAATCATTTGACCAATTTACCCTTTTTAGGGTCATTCGGTCGATTTTGAATAAATCATCAAATCATTTGACCAATTTACCCTTTTTAGGACCATCTGGTCGATTTTGAATAAATCGTCAATTCATTTGACCAATTTACCCTTTTTAGGGTCATGTGACCAATTTACCCTTTTTAGGACCATCTGGTCGATTTTGAATAAATCGTCAATTCATTTGACCAATTTACCCTTTTAGGGTCATGTGACCAATTTACCCTTTTTAGGGCGATCTGGTCAATTTTGAATAAGATCCTCAATTTCATGCGATCAAATTCCTTTTTTAGGATGATCCGGCCAATTTTGAGTAAGTTTTTAAACTTCATTTAAGTCATTTGACCCGTTTCCCTTTTTAGGATAATCCGCTCGATTTTTAAATAAATTGTCAATTTCACTCAACCCATTTGACCAATTAGGGTTTCAATGTCAATTTCAAATTGGGAAATTTAGTCGATTTTTGAGAAAACCATCCATTGCATCCAGCCATTTGATCAGTTGGGGTTTTAACCCGTGATTCACTGAGAAATTTTATCAACGAATTCCAATCTCTTTGATAGGAAGTTCGTCAAGGTTAAACCCGTGCGTTTTTGCAAGTTCTTGTATCGATCAAAAGTGATCGATCCCTTCGGACGAGGTCCTCATTTTAACAAACGTCTCTTCTCATTCCAATTGGCCAAATTTTCAAAATTATTTTTCACTCAATTGATCGGATTCGTCAGGTATGGTATAGTGCCTACCCTAGAGGATTGCATTCTCATGCTAGGCCTACCCTTGGCACAAAAAGGGTTCCCCCATAGGACATGCATCTGAATTACTCTAATTGTTACTAACTCCTGTCTTTTTTCCTTTTTTCTTTTCTTTTTGACAGCAGTCAATCAAGAAGGGTATCTAATAAGGGTTTTCCTACATTCTCAGGTAGTATATAGCTACCCGAAAAAGCCCCATTATCACCCGATCGCGTAACCGAGCTTCAAGAGATAGTGTAAACATGAGTACCCATCCAGAATCGTCTGATAGGCCCGCCACCACATCACCGACTGACTTGGCAAGTATGGGAGCTCAACTGAGCGAAGTTCTAAACCGATTTAATGAGCTGAGCGTTGAAATGATGGCCCAACGGCGAGTAATCGATCAATTGGTAGCTAGTGGTGCTAGCGATGAACAACATGAGCCCTTACCTCCTGGCCAATCTGGACCTCAACCCATATTTTTACCTTATACTCAAACCTTTGTTACTTCACAAGTCATAAACCCACCTGAGGAAGCCTTTGCTTATCCCACTCATGGCCCGCAACCTGCTTATGTATCTCACATCCAAACAAACCCTCCTCATGTCCAAATTCCCCAAAAGTATCCGCCAATTACTATGAGCATGCCATTCGAGCCACGGGGACCTTATTATTACCCCACCGCTGAGCCGTTCACCCTAGATACCGCTGCTCAAGGGAAAATTGAAGCCGGGGAGTCATCCGCACCAGTGGATAAGAATTTGCTAAAGCGATTGGATCAGTTTGAGGATTTCATAAGGAAAGGCCAAGGCTTGAACAAACAAGGAGGGTTGGACTACAACGAGCTGTGCCTATTTCCGGATATGCAATTGCCCATGGGTTTCAAAACACCCAAGTTTAGCAAGTATGATGGAACGGGCAACCCCAAGACGCACCTCCGAATGTTTGCCAACAAGTTGGGCAAGCCAATAGATGACGAGAATCTACCAGTTCGTTTGTTTCCTGAAAGCTTAGAAGGTGACGCGTTGGATTGGTATTCCAATTTGAAGCCGGAGGATATGAGATCTTGGATGGATTTGTCAACTGCTTTTATGAGGCAATACGAATACAATTGCGAGCTTGCTCCAACGAGGGCCACACTTGAGGGGACTAAAAGAAAACCATCTGAGGACCACAAGACGTACGCGAAGAGATGGAGGAAACTGGCCGCCAAAGTGGAGCCTCCTATGACTGAAAACGAGATTGTTCGCACGTTCATCAAAACTCATGACCCGCCTTACTTTGAGGAAATTTTTCGAATGACCGGGTGTTCCTTTGCCGAAATTGTCAATAAATTGGAAGAATTTGATGAGTTTGTGAAGGCCGGAAAAATTATTAATGTGTCAACATTGAAGATGCAACTAGAGGCTCTGCAAGGCCAGAATTACAGTGGGGAAAAATCCCAATCTAAGGGAAAAGAAGAGGAAACTGCCTTTGTTGGGAATCAGGGCTCCTCGGCCAGACCTAGATTTTCAAACCGCCTTGCTTATTCATCACCCTATCCATACTACCCAAGCTTCCGTCCTATCCATCATACCACTATTAACCATTCTCGACCTCGACCAAATTATCCAAATGTACTCACACCACCCTTTCAAAATCCTCAACCAAGTCTCCAAACTAGACCTCGCCCTCCTTTTAACCCAAGACCTATTCCACCCCCTAGCCCAAATTACTACTACCAACAAACCAGTGACACCCAAAATTCAACGTCAAACCGAACCTTCACCAATCTAGGTCGGCCTGTTGACCAATTATATGAGCAATTGAAAGCTGTCGGGAAAATTGGTGTTATACCTCCTAAAGTCTATTCCAATCGTTTTCCTTCTGGCTATGACCCTCAAGCGGTCTGCGCTTATCATTCTGGAGCTCCCGGGCATTCCACCAATGATTGTCGGGCATTGAAACATGAAATCCAGGATATGATCGAATTCGGAGCAATAGTGCTAAAGAAAAAGGGTGAACAGGGACAGAGTGTAAGCACAAACCCCTTTCCCAAACATGAGGACACTTTAGAGGCACCCACCTCCAGTGACGAAATCTGAGAATCTTGAAGGCACGTTGCACCATTTGGATGGCCGAGTATTTTCCCTCTTGAAGGGAACTTTGGTAAATCTAGGGGTTGTTATTTACTAAATTTCACCAGAAACTGTTTCCTGCATATGTGAATAGTGTAATGAAGGCATCTTTTGCAATTGAGTTTATCTTGTTTCCACTTTGATTTGGAGTTGCATGAAGTGCATAATTTGTTTGATTTGATTATTGTCTTGATTCTTTTAAATTCTTTTAAGATGGCCAAAGGTGAAATTATTTGACCCTCTGGATATCATTGTTCTGGAATTCGATAAAGCCCTTCATTGAAAATCCCTTCATTTTAAAATTCCTGCATTAAAACTCCCTTCCTTGAAAAACCTTCATTGAAAATCCCTTATAAAACTTGCTTCATTGAAATCCCTCCATTGAAAATCCATCCCTTGGAAAAACCTTCATGGAAAAGGCCAAGATCCCTTCATTGATAAAAATTCCTCCCCTGCCAAGCTCGAAGCTGATTGGTCAGAGTAGGATTACCAATGATTGATTCTAATTGATGAAAAACAGCTGAATGTCATAAGCATGACCTATGTCTGCCACCGATCTTCTGAAAAGGAAACAAAGGGCTAAAGCGATGAAAGACGAAGTCGAAGGCATATTTACTTCAAATTGACAAAGCTTATTGGGTGTTCAAAGGAGAAATGGATGGACAGACGTTCCCTCAACCTATCAACTCGGACATGTGTAAGAAGTTCTTTATTTGATTATGCAAATTTCTTTTTGGAAATCGCGCAAGGGACGAGGCACAAGTCAGGCCATCTTCCTTTCCAATCAAAACATTTCATCCCTAGTCATCCCCTTTGAGCTATTAGAACAATAATTTTCGTTTGGCAACCCCTGAGAACTGCAAACCCCACACTGGGGCAAATTCATTTTGAAAATGATCAGAAAGGAAAGAAAAACCCCATATTGGGGCAAATTTATCTTTGGAAAAGAGATGAAAAAGGGAAAAGAACCCCACACTGGAGCAAATTTAGTTTTTGAAAAAAAAAAGAAAAATGCAAAAAAATGCAAAAAGTAAGAAGAATGCGATGAAGAAAATGCAAAGAAAAAAAATCCAATCAAACTGGGGAAAAATTTTCCTCAGTTTCATTCAAAATTGGAAATGATCTCAAAATGATGCAATCTCAGGTTATTTCACACCTCTCATCAAATTTGCTTTCAAGCCTCAACTTTTCTTGAAATACCCCACCTGACCCCATTACAAAAGCCCAAAGTCCTGGCTTTCGTCACTTGCTGTATTTCTATTGAAAAGTTTGCTAATCAACTGACAAGTGATGTCCATAATGCCTTCGCTTAATCTTACAAGGGGAAGTGCATTTTACTGATGTCAGAAATCTTTAACTCATATTCCCGAGGCGATTAAGGTTGAGCGCTTCCATTGCTTCCTTAGGTAAAAACCCGAAAGGGCGCCAAAAAAAAAGGAAAAAAGGAAAAAAGAGAAAAAAAGAAAAACAAAAACAAAAACAAAACAAAAGAAAAGGAGTGGGGGCAACCTTGGTGAAAACCCGAAAGGGCGCCAAGGTAGGATTTTGCAGCAAGCGAGCACGAGGAAGAACAGCTGGTGATTTGGTTCATTTGGATTTCTCCTCATTTTGTCATACTTCTGTCAATTTTGAATTTCAGAACAAAGATATCCAGAGAATTGAATATGACATTTGTTGGCCAAAACTGTGTCATTTTGTAAAACACTCTTTTGCAAAGCTCATTTTTCCAAATTACTTGTATTCATGGCATTTTTGTAGAATTTAAGCACAAATGGTTATGTGTGCATTCTTGTATGACATGTGAATTTTCTTGCATACTTCATTCTTTATCTTTGAATTTTGGTGAATAACAATCCCCGTGGTTTATTCGAAACATACTTGGGTTCAGTCATCCCCTGAAAAGGGTTAAGGTTCAACAAAGTCAGTTACGCAGACTTCACAATATGGCAAAGCACATATCTGATCAGTTTGTAAATCGGAAAAGCCTTAGGGTGAAGAATCCAACTCAGTCGGCTGCCGCAACAAAAGTTGATAAAAACATCGAAGTACTCATGTTTACACATTTCTTGAAGGAGGAATTGATCGGATGGTGGTGGCGTTACTTGCTTACTTCTTTTGCAGGTCCATGCTCATTTCAAATACCGCAACTGGGGCAAATTTTGAACTGTGAGATGTCGTCCAAGAACTGCATATTCATGATTTGAACTGAGGAAAAGGGGCTGAGTCAAAGTTTTGAGGAAAAAACAATAATATCATAAAGCAGATCGAAGGATCGGCGACACAATACTTGAATTTTGGGCAAATCATTTTTTCGAAAATTCGGAAAATTTTCAAAGATCCGAAAAATTCAAAAGTCAAAAATCGAAAATCAAGTTCAAATTCTTGTCTCTTGGAAAGTCAAATTTAATTTCTTGTTTCTTGACAAATCAAATTCAATTTCTTGACCAATTGGATGGCAGGACTGGGTCTTATCCCACTGACCATTCACTTTATCAAGTTGGGCCTGAGTTTCGTGCCGCCAACAGTTCAAATATCAAGTTGGGCCTGAGTTTCGTGCCGCCAACAGTTCAAATATCAAGTTGGGCCTGAGTTTCGTGCCGCCAACAGTTCAAATATCAAGTTGGGCCTGGACTTGGTGCCGCCAACATCACTTTATCACGTTGGGCTTGGATTTAGTGCCACCAACATCACAAAAATCACGTTGGGCCTGAGTTTCGTGCCGCCAACAGTTCACTTCATCAAGTTGGGCCTGGACTTGGTGCCGCCATCACTTTATCACGTTGGGCTATGCCACGTTTGGTGCTTGTTGGGCTTGGTTCGTGCCACCAACTTCACTTTATCACGTTGGGCCTGGACTTGGTGCCGCCAACATCACTTTATCACGTTGGGCTGGTTTTCGTGCCACCAACTTCAGTTGGGCCTGGATTTCGTGCCGCCAACATCACAAAAATCACGTTGGGCCTGGATTTCGTGCCGCCAACATCTCAAAGATCACGTTGGGCCTGGATTTCGTGCCGCCAACATTCCAAAAATCACGTTGGGCCTGGATTTCGTGCCGCCAACTTCACAACATCCCGTGGGTCTATCCCAATTTTACATTTCTGTCCGGGTCTATCCCGTGGGTCTATCCCAATTTGAAATTCCTGTTCGGGTCAGTCCCTCGATCAAAAACATTTTCGGGTCAGTCCCTCGATCAAAAGCATTTTCGGGTCAGTCCCTCGATCAAAAGCATTTTCGGGTCAGTCCCTCGATCAAAAGTCCCTCGATCAAAAGCTCATTCGGGCCAGTCCCATGATTTGAATTTCTTTCTCTAGTCAGTCCCAATTTTTAAATTCCTGTTCGGGTCAGTCCCGCTTTAAGTTCCTGTTTGGGCCAGTCCCGTCTTTAAATTCCGTTCGGGTCAATCCCGCTTTAAATCTCCTGTCTAAGTCAATTTCATTTCAAAAGTTTTGCCAAAAGGGGTCAGTCCTTATTTCTAAAACGTCCACTGTTCGTGACGTTTGCCACAGAATAAAGCAGGTAAGTATTTGGTGTCTACTTCTTTGTCTCAAGTTTTTCCAAAACTCAGACAAAGAGGGGCAAACTGTAGACACCAAATTTTTAAATAATTTGTATGTTGCATCTAATTCATGATTTTGTTTTAGATTGTCTGCATTTTAGTTGTTACCTTTTTATTTGTCTTTTATTTTTAGTTCTATTTGTCATATTAATTTTGTTCACGTTTTAGCTTTTAGTTTTAGTTTTAAGTTTTAACGTAAAATAAAAGAAAAAGAAGAGAAAAAATTGTTCACAAAAATACGTTCAAATTTAATTTTTTGGCATTTTGGTTTATTTTTGTTAATTTATTTTGAAAAAAAGGAAAAAAAGGAAAATGATGAAAAATGATGAAAAATGAAAGAAAAATCGAAAATGGTAATTTTGTTATTTCTAGTTTAATTGATTTTGATGTGTTTGTATTTAAAATTGTTGTTTCTATTATTATTTAGTTTTACTATTATTTTTGTTAAATAATTAAGGCGAAAAAAAAAAAAATCAAAATCAAAAAAAATCACAATCCCATTTTGGCCGAATCCATTTTTCCACTTCATATTCCAGCACCTTCCTTATTGCCGGTTTCAATTCCCACTTTTCAGACCAGCATTTTCCATTTGCTATGGCCGACAAACTCCACTCACAACATCACTCTATATGCATTACATTATCCACGAATCCTCTGGAGGAGCTCATCTCAATCACAACGACAACTCCACTCCACCTTACCTCGTGTGTATCGACCAAGAGGAGAGAGCTGCCTGCTGCAACCGAGAATAAGGAAAAGAGAACCCGAGCTGCAACCTGTTCTGATTCTGTCCGGGAGTTGAAGGAAGAAAGGGAGAGGCTGTGCGTGAGTTCTTTTTGCACCTTCACCTCCACCAGCAGCAGCCATTTCATCAGTTCCAACCGCAACACCATTTCAGCTGCAACCAGAATCAAACCTGTGCGTGAGCCGAGAGAAAAATTTTGCAGCTTTCTTGTGCGTAAGCTCAGCTACAAACCGAGGTAAATCTTGGACTTAGACTGACTAACTATAAGTAGGTGAAGATGTTAAGGAGTTTGCATGTGATGTTAAGCATTCGGATGGTGGATCAGGACATTGAAAATTCTGATGTGCAGAAAACTGGGTTGCCGAAAACTTGATTGGGTTAATGCTGAATTAATCTGGTTATTTCTTGACAATCTGAGTTTATGATTGTAATTAGCTAAGTGAAAATATGATGATTAAGACTTGCATGCCATGTTTATATGCTCGGATGATGAAATGAAGAAGAAAAGGAAAATCTGTTTGGATGATGTTTTAAGAGAGAAATTTTTCTTACGTGCGCTGAGATTGGGTTTGGCCGAGAGAGGAAGTGATAATGCAGCCCTTAATTTATTTACTTGTGACAATCTGAGCTTAATTAGGTGTTTAAACAATCAAAAACAAGAAGATTAAGCCATCTAGGAACATGCATGTTGATTTTATGCATTCGGATGAAGAAATTGAAACAAAAGAAAATCTGATTTTGGGAAGAAATGGAATGTGCCGTTAGATGATCTAGAAACACAGCTTCCAACTTGTTTAATTTCGATAATTTGAGTTTATAGTTGTGATTAACTAGTTATTAACTATGTGTTTAAGCTTTGCATGCAGTTAATCACCTCGGCTAAAGAAGAAAAATAAATAAATAATAAAACAGAAAACTGCTACATGCAAGTTCATCCGAGAATGGTGAACAGAATTTCTGGAATTTTGGATGAATGTGGCTGTTGTCCGAATCTGATTTTGAACTAGAAACGTTAATTAATTAGTTAAGGAGTTGCATGCTGGATTTGAGTGCCAAATACAAGGCTTTGGCCGAAAAAAAAAAAACTGGATTATGACCAACAAAGTGCTGGAAAAAAACTGTGTTTGAGTGTTGTTCCAGAAATTTTGCATCAGCTTTTTCTATTTTTGAACTCCTTCTTATGTCTTTGTTTGTTTGATTGTCGATGTCTTGTTTGTTTAGTTCAGAGTTCAGGTGTTAGATCAAGGAAACTTTGGTTAAGGTAGAGGTTTGAATCTGAATTTGATCTTGATAGGTGAAACTAAGGAAAATTGCAGCAGTTTCGTTCTTTCAATGTTTGAATACTTGCCCAGAATTTTGTATGGAATTTTTCTAAGTTTTCTACCTGCTTGGATGATGGTAATGATATAGTTGCTGCTTAGTTTAAAGTTGGGTTTTGGATTTGAAACCTGTTTCCGAAAGCAAGCTATGTGTTTGAGTGTGGTCTCGATTGGTGAAAGCATAGCAGAAATATTGCAGAGACATTTTTTTTCCCGTGAGATTGCATGAGTCTGCATGAATTAATTTCTGAAAATTGCACTTTGATCCCCAAGTCTCCCCTTGTTCCACTATGGCCCAATTACATTCCATGTTCTTGCAATTAGGTCCTAAGATATTTGCATTTGAATCATTATTTGCCTTTTCTTTTGCCCTTGAACCCTGGAAGTTCTTAAAAGTGTTTGTTTAAGCTTGAATGCTTGGCTAGTGTTCATAATTGAATCTTTGGTAACGTTAATGTTTCAATTCAATTACTTGCTTGACTTCATTGGTTACCATGTTTTGCTAAGGTGATACTTAAGGCAAGAGTTTAAGAACTTTGTGTTCAAATGAGCTTGTGTTCGCCTTTATTTTTGAATTTTCTGAAATAATTTGGCTTTGGCCTTTTCTTGCTCTTGGAATTTCAAAGTTTCCAAGATGTTCCCATTGGCTTTGAATGGTTGATTAATGCCTGCATTTGGGTCCTCGGTGGATCCCTTTATTGGAGAACTATGTATTGTTTGATTTCATTTAAATTGCAATTAGGGGAGATTTAGTGACTTTGTGTTACTTTACTATTTGAGGTACCTTGACCTTTTTATTGTTTTGAAGCCATTTTTCTTTCATTTGGTCATCACTCGAAGGGGGCGGTATATTTTCTTTATCCCTTTTTGTGTCTCTCCTATGTGAACCAACATGTTACGTGAGAAATACATGTCTACTTTGCTTTCTTAGTCTTTCCTTAATTTCTTTTATTTATGTCATTTACTCTTGCTTTTCATTAAGTTATTCTTTTAATGGGGTATGTGTACACCTCTTGGCTTGTAATAGATAGGGCTTGGAGGAGCATTCAATGAAGACCTATCGAAGTCATGTGCCTAGCTAGCAAATGTAATAGTTAAGGCTTTAATTGTCTTATGTGTCTTGCATGCTTAGTTACTACGTGTTAATTTGCTTTGTTAGGGCCTTGCATCTAGTCGAGCATGCCAAATGTTATGTGCTATGTGTTTATGAGCGTTTGGCATGTCTACTAGCTTTCTGTAGTGTAGATGAATGGAATGGATGAATGTACGTTTCCGCTAGTCCAACGCTAGTCGGAATTCATAGATGGGCTAGTCCAACGCTAGACCCTTAGGGATTTCCCCTCGTTAGTACATGTTTGCATGTTCACTACATTTCATGCATTTTTTTAGTTTTTATGGCATTTGGCATGTCCCTTTAACCTTTTCCCTTTCATTTTAGGCCTTTGCATTTCATGCTAGTTATAGGGTCCATTTGCCTGAGAAACCCCTTTGGGTAAGGGAAACGAGCGAGTGTGGCTTCAGAATAGCCTTAGCACGCTAGTTTTTCCTTCTAATCAAAGGGAAAATTAAAATCACAAAAATTAGAGGTCATTCCCGTACCCGACCTGATGCATTCCTCTAAGTTCATGCATTTTCATATCATTTTCTCACTATTTTCCTCACTAATTATATATTTTAAATCTACATGTCATATTCACACACTTATTCCCTTTCTTTACTTTTCACTTCACACATTGCACTTATTTTACTTATATATTTATTATTTTCATTCACTTGCACACGAGCACTTATATTTTTATTCATTTGCACACAAACACTTTCAAATTGCGCACATGCACCTTTTTTCTACACTTTGCACACTTACACTCTCATTTGAGTCCTCATTTGCATCATTCATGATTTTCTATGAGGTCTTTCCTTATTGACCTTCACAATTCATGTGAATGGGATCAAGAGCCTCATCAGAGACATTTCTAGACTTAAGATTGCATTTCTCATCCATTAGTTATATCCAATTTGCATACATACCTTGGGTAGAAAAAATGAGGAAAATAAGGGTTAAATCACGCAACTAGCCTTGGTTAGGTCGAAGGGGTGCCTTGGATTTTTATCCTTGCCTTCCCCTTCGTCAAATGTGACCCCCGAACCTTTTTCTTTGTTTTACGTGGACTAGGAGTTGTTTAAAAAGGGTTTTTTTACTTTTTTCTTTAAAAATTTCATTTTTTGGGTGACTTGGTACACCCTAACTCTATACCAAGTGGCGACTCCATTTTTCATATAAAAACCCTTTTTGAACTATTTTTCTTGGGTCAAATCGTCGCATTCTAAGTCCCATGGCCTTTTACACATCACTTTGCACACGTTCACACATTACACTCAATTCATTCGAAAAGTGGGGCGCGACACTAAGCGGCTCTATGTGTCCATTAGTCGCTCCATTACCATTAGCAAGTCCATTTCCGTTTTCCATACCTGCCAAAGAATCAAAACCCAAAGGTTAAAACTTAAATGGCTAACTGGTTCAGATATCACTTAAGACATATCTAATGGCCTCATTTCTTACTTCTAGAAAGGATTAGGGTTTCTAACATATCTAATATGTCTTTCAAATAACTTTTCTAACCTAGGCTCTGATACCACTTGTGGCGACCCCACTTCCCCCTAAGGCAAACCAGAGGGTTGGCGGGCCGTCTGCCTAGCTCTCGCCAGGACTCATGCAAGAAATCTAGCCCAAATCCTTCCGAAGTATAGCCTAAACTATTACAATATTGATCCTCCAAAAATAGACCAATAACTAAGACCACATTAACTTCAGAGATAACAGTACCTTAAAATAGCGACTCGTCGATTCTTAAATACCTTACGCATTACAAACCATGGAATAAAGTCAAACATTCCCATTTAACAAAGTCATCCAAGCCACATACATTCTTACAAGCCAAGTAACAAAACCAGGGTTTCCACTTCTCCAGCTTCAAGTGGCAACCCAAAACAAAACTACACTGTTTAATTCGAATTACATTCATAACAAGTAAAGTAGATTTCAGGTCTTTCTCACATGCCAGAACCTGTCAAGGAAAACAAAATAACGTAGGGTGAGCTAAAGCACAGTGGTGCCCCAAAACATGCAATCACTTAGAACAATAGCGGGTATTAACTTCAATTAAAGTAAACAATTAGGAAAGCGTTTAACAGCACAAGATAGGATACAGGGGCTCTCAGGAGCCATTTCTCCACGAGCTTGATCAAAATTTTCCGTAGTCGACCCTCCGTCAACTTTCACTACCTAAGGTCCGTGTAGATCTTTTTATTTTTCTTAACTCCGACCACCAACCTTACCCCTGTCCCGGGCCCGCACGCCAAGCACGAAAGTGGTAATACTCGAGTATACCTTGGACTGGTCGAGGGATTCACCCAACGACGTTACGTCCAACACTTATAGACTGGTCGAGGGATTCACCCAACGACTTTACGTCCAACACTTATAGACTGGTCGAGGGATTCACCCAACGACTTTACGTCCAACACTTATAGCAAGCGCAAGCAAAATATTCACGAAAAACACTTCAAACAAGTCGCCACTCGAAAGGCTAGTGTGATAAAGTACACACTGCTCACTTCGATGGACCAGCAATCATTTTCCAATTATCACATATCGAGTCACGAAAGCACTTTAACCGAATAAGCATAGAACAAGCAGGGACACTCACCAAGAGTGAAGTTCAGAGGTCAAGTTGAGAATCAAAATCCGCGTCCTCGCTAAACCCTAAAATATCGAATTTTAAAAACTATAAGTTGGCTATACCAGTTCTAGGGTTACGTAGGAAAAGTTGTCTGTGTGTATAACTAGTTTATCCTTTCGAAACTGAATCAACAATTTGCTTAAAAATCAAAACTAGTAAAAGTGTTAAAATATTTCGTAGGGTTTCTTGCCGAACAAGTTTTCCCACGCTTTTTAGTTAAAGTTACTAAAATCTTTTTTTTTTTGAACAATTTCCTCTGGAACAACTAACCAGGGACAATTTCAAGGAAAGAGAAGGAATAGAGTAGAACCTTGGGTTTTAAAACTAGTGAAATCATTTTCTAACAAAAACAAGGTTAATTTAAGCTAAAGGAAGAAATATCGGTTTGGCAAAGTTTAAAAGTCCCGACCCACGAGTTTCTTAACGTTAGCGTTCAATACCAAATTTTATAGTTCAATACTAGGGTAAAATATATTTAAATAGCTTGACTAAAGATACTCAAGTTCACAGGATCAAAACGGACTTCATGACTCCGATTCACATGCACATTATATCTCAGATTTGCCAATATAGTAAAATCACCTTTCAACCAGCAATTCCACTAGGGCTTCGTCAATCATTAGCCCTAGGTTTCAACAGATTCATTTTTGATAAAAAATTAAACAAATGAGCCAAGAGCTTCATCAATCATTAGCTCCTAGCATCAATTAATCCCTGCTCATGACAACTCAATTGAAAATTCAACCAAGTAGCTTCCATTTAAAACAATTCCAGCTCAACCTCTCGGTTACTCCTAAAATTTCCAGCAGCTAATTGGTCTTAAATCCAATTTTTTTCTTCGGCTGAATCAGTGTGTTAAGTACCCAAAACTAACATGCAAGGCTACTTAATGAAGTTACCATCATTTCTAGTTCAAATCAAGTTCAGACAGCACCTGTAATCATCCACAATTTCCAGAATTTCTTCAGCTATTCTCGAGTGAACTTGCATGCGTCAGATTTCTGTTTCATTTTTTTTTCTTGTTTAGCCGAACTGATTAGCCTCATGCAATACTTAATTGTCTTGTTCTTAGTCAGATAATCATGTTTATCAGCTCAGATTACTACCAAGAGACAAAATTAGAGCTACATTCCAGATTAAGTTCTCGGCTAGGCTTGCATGCCAGCTCATCACATTTCATTTTTATTTTTCTGGTTTATACCAACTCATTAACTGCATGCAGAGCTTAATCATCTTGTTATTAACCAGCTAATCACAGATATAAGCTCAAATTATCAAGAAATAAACAAATTAACTCTGCATTATCCCATTCAATTCTCGGCAAACCCATTCCTTCGCACATCAGATTTTTCTTTTCCTAAATTCATCATCCAAACGCCTAAGCTTCACATGCATGGCCATAGATAGCTTAATCTACCCTTGATCAGTTAGTTTCAGTCCAGAAATTACCTCATCGAAAGCTCACTCACGCGACAGAAAGCTGATGTTTCTCTCCTCTCGGCTCGCTCGCGACTGGATGTGTTGGTCCTGGTTGCGGATGGTTGAAGCTGTGGTGTTTCGGTTGGAACTGGTGAAGATGGTGATGATCAGTAGCTCACTCGAATGCCTCTTGCTCTCTCTCTCGCTTGACTTCCTCGGACAGAACAGAAATACAGCTCGCGGCTCGCTCTCTCTCTTCACCTTACTCCTGCTCAAGCCGAGGAGTTCTCCCTCTCTTGCTCTCGTCGATGATCACGAGGTGGAGAATGGAGATGGAGTGGAGTGTTTGTGGTTGAGGCTGATATAGTGGAGTGATTCGCGGTAGTGGAGGTCGAGTGTGTGTGTAGAGGGAAGGGAATGCACTTCGGCAGAAATCGAAATGTTAGTGTTTTTAAGAGTTGGCCGAGGATACTTTGTGGTTGCATGGAAATTTTTGGGATAGTGGAGGGTATTTTAGTCTTTTCACGTTTCCTCCAAATTTCTACTCAAGTCCTCAATTCTAATCTAATTCCAAAGTTTACCCCAAATATAATTTGAATGCCTAATAATGTACTAATCTTACGAGAGTTCAATTATCGAACTTTTTATGTCCTAAGTATACTTAGTATATTTATATCGATTTTGTTATAATGCTAAGTTTCCAATTAACACTTAACCTTATTAGGGATTAAAATGAGCTATCGAAATTTCGAAGAATTTATATTAAGGCAATAAAATTACTCTAACTCAAGAAATATTAATTTACCATAGCGAAACCAAGTATGTTAATATTTTGGCACAATTATATTATTAATCACATAAAATTATTTCAACGTACTTATTTAAAAACAAGTAGATATAATGCTAGAATTTATTAAAGGATTAAAATTGCAATGGAATATGCATTGATATCTATATATATTTTTTTTCGAGGTTCTCACAATAATCACATACTAACATACAATGTGAAGGAATTTAAACATCATGTTCAAAGTCATGCAGAAGATTTAATGATGAATCTTTCAAAAAAATACCAAATTACAAAAGATTTCTTCCTCACTTTAGCATCAATGCTTAGGGGGAATGATCACTTTTCTCATTAGCTCATCCTTCAGAACCAAACAAGTGGGTATTGTTCATGATTTTGTGCTGGCTTAGAGAAATGGTATCTCCGAATCTGTCTTGTTTTTATGCCCAAATTGTATCTAACCCATTCAATATCATATCTTAGTGAGACAAATAGTTTGTCACCCTTATTTCTTTAAGAAAACTCAGTCAATATATAAGCTCTATAAGCTTGTAATATACTGGTAGAAACGATAGTTAAACATATGGAAACGGGTTATAGTCTTATGATCATGAGTGATTGGTAGATTCCTTAGGAGCATGATCCTTACATGGAATTGTCATGAAAGATAAGTCAGCGATGGACTTTATGAGCTTATAATACCGCTTCAAGACGACAGTTAAAGAAATAAGATTTTTAAGGACATTGCACTTAAAATCGCATTCCTTTCCAAAAAATTGCCCCAGTTTCGGATTCAAAGATCTTGGACTTTATTTGACTTTTATTATCACTCACTAGGGGATTCAGTGTTGAATTTCTTTGCATTTTTTCTCATTTTCTCTGCTCTTTTTTCTCTTCACATTTTCCTTTTTCTTTGTCTTCTTCCCTTTTTTTTCAATACCGCAATACCAAAAATGATAGAATTGAGAATCCCCTAACTTTTTAGATTATAAATGCCCCATTTCTCTCATTTAAAAAAAAAAAATATTGGAGCCCAAATATTAATGGTAGAATCAAATTTTCCCAACTTGTAATTCCTTCTCTTCTTTTTAATTTTAGCATTTTTGCTTTTTTTTTTCTTTTTGAAAAATTCTCCAATCTCCTTCCCCAATGTGGGGTGTGATCATAAGTACTTTTGAAAAGAACCACCCATTTTAACTCAAATAAGGATGCAAGGGATAAACAGTGTATAGATTCTAGAAACGATGGCCAAAGCATCATTCTTACGCCTCATGACAACCAAAGTAAATAATAGTTTATTGAGAATCTATTCCCTTTTGATATTTGAAAATTTTCCCAATGTAGGGTAATGATCATTAAGGCTCTTATTTGAAACTAAATTATTCCTTTAAAGGCTCAAATGGGAGAGCAAATGATAAAATCTGTATAGATAGAGAAACGAACGCATGAAGTATCATTCCAAATTTTCAAAACAAATAAGAAGTAATGTACATTTTTGCTTTCACTTAGATGTGGATTGAATCTGGTTAGACATAGTAGGCATTTTTCAATCAAAGATTGCCCCAATTTGCAGTTTGTCAATCATTGTGACTGATTTTTTGGGGGGTTAATAGAAGTGGGCAAAATATGAATTGTAGAGTGAAGGAGAAAAAGGTATGGCATTGGGTCTTTTGAGACAGACCAATCAGTTTGAGTGACTTCTTTTAATTCCGAGCACTCTTATTGTATAGTTCGGATCACCAATCTAGTATATGCAAAGATTTTAGAAAACATACACTTGTGAATTTTCAGCCAAAAGGTTGAAAAATCTCAACTTAGTCTTACTTCTTGAAATTCATCGTGAAATCTCCCAATGAGCAAAATAAAGAATGAAATGTACATGAATATATACAAAACAATAATTGTCTAAATGAAAAACTTCATTATTGCAAATGTTTGAAACAATTTTTTTTGTACAACTATAATACAAATGATAACAAAAAAATCTCTAAAAGACACACTTTCATACATACACACACACACTTTTTCTTTCTTTCTTTTGAGACAAAATGTGTTAGAAATAATGAATCATAAAATCTTTGAGATGCTTTATGTGAGAACCCTTACTTAAAAATATAATTTCCCCTAAACTACTTACATTTGCCCTAAGACTAAATAAATTTATAACTTTCCTTGCATTGCATTCTACATGATTTGTAACATCTCCTTGATTTTAACCTTTCCTTGCATTGCATTCCTTGCCTTGGTTAGGTTGAAAGGGTGCCTTAGATTTTATCCTTGCCTTCCCTTTCTTCAACCGTGACTCCCGAGCCTTCTTTCTTGATTTTCAAAAATTTGGAGTCATTTAAAAAGAATTTTCTCTACTTTTTATTTAAAATTCATTTTAGGTGACTTGGTACACCTTAACTCAATACCAAGTGGCGACTCCTTTTTTTTCGTTAAAAACCCTTTTTAAACTATTATTTTGGGTCAAAATCGTCGTCATTTAAGTCAAATTTTAGGCCCATTTTCTTTATTTATTTTCTAAAAATCTAAATCTATTTTTCATTCAAAAATTAATCAACAATCCATTTTTATAAACCCGTAATTTATTTTATTTCAAAAAAATGGGGCACGACAGCTTGGCGACTCCACCGGGGATTTTAGAGGGTCCAAACATCTGATTTAGTCGATTCTTTTTTTTCCTAACCTTTTTATATATCACATTTAGAGGTTTTAGGTTGCATTTTTTCCTTCTTAGGGTTTCTTGCATTTTAACACACTCAACCGTCTCGATATCCGTGTATTTGATGAATAATGTGTTTTCTTTCATTCACTTATGCTATATATCGCGCTTGCATCTTGGGGTAGGGAAATAGTCACCCTAGAACTTTCACCCGCATTTGATGGTATTTTATCCCTCCCTTCAAAAGGAAGTACTTCATACGTGCATACGTTTTCCTTTATAACCCCTCATTTCTTTTTATTTTTAGTGGTTGTCACACCACTCCACCCGATTAGGATTAGGATCGATCCACTTGGACATGTGGCCGTGGCACGACGTGCGCGTAGCAATGTCCAAGTGATCATTCGAACCGCCGACACTTAGGCCTTGGATTGATGACCTTTCGCCTTTGGTCTGAAAGTTTGGGAGCCTGAAACCTTATTGAGTCTAGATGCATTAGTGAGCCTAACCTCATGCATCCATATTAGAAATCACCCAGGATAGAGTCGACCGTACCTAACTAGGAACATTAGGCACAAAGGGAGGGATTCCACCCCTCTTTTCTTATTTTTCTTTTTACTTTTTATCATCTAAATTGCCCTAACGTGTTATGTGATTATTTGTTGAACTAATATTTTCTTGTTTTCTCCTTTTTTTTGCATTCACAAATGCTAGAAAATAAGAGATCTGGAATGATACTCTTTTAGAACCTACCCTCTTAGATAGGTTATTGCACATTTGAATTCTGATGTATTGCATTCGTAGGTTAATAAGTGCACATTATTTTAGGCCCACCCTGGCATACAAAAGGTCCCTTAGGTCATGTTTTCATTTTTTAAATTGCATATTTAAATTGCTTTGATAAATTGGCATCATGCATAAACTTTAGAGAGAATGCCAATTAGGGAATCTCACGTTAGAAATAAACCACCTTATGTCTCGGATATGTAATCCAATGAGACTTGCACATTTTTATTTCTTGTACCATCCAAAGGGGTGGTGCACAAGGTAAGGTAGGATCTGATCCCTTCCACGATGATGACGTTGGCCTCGAAGATAATAGAGCAACTTTTGCACATTAGAATATGAGTATCTAACAATCATCTTTTGGCCATTTTATCAGAATTGGTAAAAATTCCTTGCGTAAAAGACATTAAATTGAAGAAATTCACAAATAATTTCTCATTATTGAGATGATAAATATGTCGAGATCAAATCTTGATTTTAAAAAGCTCATGGATTAATGCGTTGCAACAAAATTTGTGAGTTTTATGGGTTGACAATTTAGTCAATTTTCAAATATTCCATTTTTCTAGTTTATTCATTTTTAGGGTAATCTAGTCAATTTTCAAATAAACCGTCAATTCCATCCATTCCATTTTACGAGATTTTTTTTCTTTTAGGATGATTGAGCCGATTTCTTGGATAAACCATCCACTCCATACAATCTATTTGATTAATTCATTTTTAGGATAATTCAATCAATTTTGAATAAATTATCAATTTCATTCAATTCATTTGACCAGTTTACCCACTTTTAGGGCGATCCAGTCAATTTTTGAATAAACCATCAATTTCATCAGATTCATTTAGTCAATTTATTCTCTTTTAAGATTTCGATCTATGGTTCACTGAAAACCTAGTTGAGATATTGCAATCCTTTCAAAAGGAGGTTCTCTCACATTAAGTTGATTTTTTAACATCACTTTATGTGTCAATCAAAGTAATCAATCCATTCGGAATTTGTCCTCATTTTGTTAGGACAAATGTCTCTTCTCACTCCAATTGGCTAAATTTTTCAAATTACTTTTCACTCGAATATAAATAAGTTGATCGGATTCATCAGGTATTGTATGTGCCTACCCCAGAGGATTGCATTCTCATGTTAGGCCTACCCTTGGCACAAAAAGGACTCCCCCAATAGGACATGCATCCGAATTACCTAAATATATTCTAACTCATGTCTTTTTCTTTCTCTTTCTTTTCTAGCTTTGTCAACAGCTGGTCAAAAGAGGAATTTAAATAGGGTTTTTCCTAAAATGTCAGCTAGTTTTTAAACATAGCTATACGAAAAAATTCCATCATTACACGATCGCGTAGCCGAGCTTTGAGAAACTGTGTAAACATGAGCGCACATCCGGCACCATCTGATAGGTCCACCATGGCATCTCCAGCAGCCACTGTAAATTTGGGAGTTCAATTGAGTGAGATGTTAAACAAATTCAATAAATTGAGCGTGAAAATGATAACCCAAAGATGCATGATTGACCAACTGGTTGCTAGCAGTGGTGGTATCCAACATGATCCCATGCCTATCAGCCAATCTAAAATAGAACACCAACCACCTCCTCTATCCCATATCCAAGTTACCTTTGCACCGTCTTTTGCAAAATACCCGAAGAGATTTTCACCTATCCCGCTTCCAGTTTTCCATATACTTACTCCCATAACATCCAAGTCAACCTGGCCAGCATTCAAATGTCTCAGAATTACCCAGACTCTCAAGTACCTCATCACACCGCCTTTGAGGCATTTACCCCCAATGAGAAAATTTAAAAATCCCGAACTAGTGAGATCCCTCCCTCTTGAAGGGAGTTTCGATAAACTTGGGGAGTTGTCTTTGGTTAAAATCCATGAAAATCATTCATGCTTGTATCTTTTGTTTAACTATGTTTTTGTAAATAGTTTTGAATCAAGTGGCTTTTGAAGACATATCTTGTTTAACAAGTAACATGCTATTAACTTTGATCTTTATCTTGAAATTCAATAAAATGTACAGTTTTATATATACTGTGTTACTGACGCATTCTTTTCAAATGGCCAAGAATAAAATCCTCTGATCCTTTAGATATCACTGTTCCGAAATTTGATGGCAGTAATCTCGATATCTTATGAATGTGAATCTGGATTTCAAAGTGAGAGAAGTAGCGAAGAGACATCCGAAAATGTTTCAAAAAGGCCCGAATGGTATAAAGAGAAACTCAAGCTGAATTGGGATCAAGATTAAGGAAATAGAAATCAGTGGTCACTTAATAAGAAGCAGCTAAATGCAATCAGTCATGGTCAATATTATCAAAAGGATTGGCCCGTGCTTATCATAAAATGGTCAAATCATGACTATTCAGACGAGAAGACAAAGCGTTGAGGTAGCTTTTGTCAGTGCAAGATGAGGCTAAAAAAGTAGTTTGTCCCAAATTGGCAAGGTTCTTTTATTGTCAAAAAGGTATTGCCTGGGGGAGCACTTATTTTCACAGATATGGATTGATGAAAGTTTTCCTCAGTCGATTAATTCAGATATATGCAAAATTTCGCATTAATGAAAGTTTCCTTTCAGAGTTAATGTAAGGAACAGAATAAAAGTCGGGCCTTCTTCTATTCCCATTGAGACATTTTATCCCTAGTGGTTCCTTTTGAACTTGCAGAATGGATCATTTCACTTGTCAACCCCTGAGAATCACAAATCCCACATTGGAGCAAATTTAGTTTTGAAAAAGAAAAGAGAAAAATCCCACACTGGAGCAAATTTAATTTTTTAAGGAAGGTCGAAAGAAAAGGAAATGAACAAAAGAAAACCTTAGTTAAAAATAAATTGCAGCAAATTTTGAAAATTTCAAAAGATGAATGGAATGACAGAAGGCCAAAAAAAAATGAAAGAAAAGAGAACCTCAGTTGAGAATAAACTGGTGCAAGTTTTGATTTAACCCTAAAATAGGGTTGGCGCAACAATACGATCTCAGATTATTTAAACTACTTTTGAAATCCGCCTTCAAACCTTAACTTTTCTAAGTACCCCACCAGACCCCATTATAAAAGCCAAAAGCCCTGACTTCTGTTCTTTGCAATATCTCTGTCAAGAAATTTTCTAATTAATTGGCACATGATGTTCATATACTGATGCCAGAAAAAAATTTTAGATGTATTTCTGAATTGATTAGGTTTGAGGTTGACACTGCTCATCAGGTGAAAGTTCACAAGGACACCTTCAAAAGGGAAAAGAGATTATAAAAAAAAGAGAAGAAAAGAAAAAAACAACAAAAAGAAGGGAAAAAAGAAGAAGAAAGAAAGGAAAAATCAGGAAAGAGAGAAAGAAGAAGGAGAGAAAATAAAAGGGTGGGGGCAATCTTAGTGAAGACCCGAAAGGGCACTAAGATAGGGTTTCCCAAGAAAAGTGAAGAAGGTAATAACTGGCGATTCAGTTCATTTGGATTCCTCTTCACATTGTGATTTTTTCGCCGACACTGAATTCTCGATAGACGATATCCAAAGGGTCAAACGAGACAATTTGTTAGAGGCCAAAGTATTTTGGTCTCAAACATAGATTGATTGAGTTTGTGATTCATCTCTCTAAGATTATTTTTCCTTCAATACAAGTTGATGGTTATTTTTGGCATTACATTGACTTCTATCATTTTGTATAAAAGAAAATTTTTAGGTGTTGCATGGTTTCATTGGATTTTATCAAATAACAATCTTTACGGTTTATCGAAAGTGCGCATGTATAAATTTTCATGTTGAATTAGCATTGGAAACTAAGGCAGCCTGGATGTGATTTGCGGTACTAGGTTGGGTTTTGCAACATCGAGAGGAAAACATCAAAATAATCATGTTTACATATTTCTTGAAAGCTAGACGGGTCGAATGGTGGTGGCATTATTTGTCTTTCTCTTACAGGTCCATACTTGTTTCAAATAACAAAAATGGGGCAAATTTTTTATATAATTGTGGAATGTCGCCCGAGAACTATATATTCATGGCTCAGATCGAGAGAGAGGTGTGAATCAAAATCTTAAAGAAGAGCAATAATGTCATAAGGCAAAGCGAATGATCGGTTGCATAATAATTGATTGAAACTGGGGCAAATGTTTTGAAAAGATTCTCCAGGTGAGTATTCAAAAAATTTTCCATGCACTAACGTTTCTTTCTTGACAATCAAATTTAATTTCATGTTGGTGAGTCTCAGCGTCCACCGCGCACCCTTCTACCCTTTCTTGATAAATCAAATTTAATTTCTTATTGGTGAGTCTCAACGTCCACTGCGTACCTTTTTATCCCCCTTCTTCGTAATTTAATTTCCTATTGGTGAGTCTCAGCGAACCCTTCTACCCTTCTTCCTGGCAATTTAATTTCCTGTTGGTAAGT
The DNA here is from genome assembly GCF_003713205.1 of Coffea eugenioides. NCBI lineage: Eukaryota > Viridiplantae > Streptophyta > Magnoliopsida > Gentianales > Rubiaceae > Coffea > Coffea eugenioides. The sequence continues at coordinate 26,060,492 of NC_040041.1, forward strand.
CTCAACGTCCGCCGCTCACCCTTCTACCCCCTTCTTGACAATTTAATTTCCTGTTGGTGAGTCTCAGCGTCCACCGCGCATCCTTTTATCCCATTTCTTGGAGCGTAACCGCGTATCTCTGCGCATCTTTTTCTAATTATATCAATTTACTTTACTTGATCGATGTTATGTCAAGTTCGGGTCTTATCCCACTGATCGATGTTATGGCAGGCTCGGGTCTTATCCCACTGACCAATTTTACGGCAGGATTGGGTTTTATCCCACTGACCGTTTTATCTGGTTGGGTTTGGGTTTTATCCACCAATCTCGGTAGATTTGGATTTTATCCCACTGACCATTTTATCTTGTTGGGTTTGGATTTTATCCCACCAATCTCGGCAGGTTTGGGTTTTATCCCACTGACCGTTTTATCTTGTTGAGCTCGAATTTTATCCCACTGACCTTTACATGTTTGCTTGTTTCAATTCACGACAAAATAACTACAGGTAAGTATTTGGTGTCTACGTTTTTGTCTCAAGTTTCTTCGAAACTCAGACAAAGAGGGGCAAGTTCTAAATACCAAAATTTCAATTTTTATTTAATTCAATTTTAGCTTTATTTTTTATTATTTATTCTTGTTTTTATTTTATTTTATTTTAGTTGATTATGTTTTCAAAATGATAGTTAGTATTCATTTTTACTTATTTTAGTAAATTAGGTTCATCAATTTTCTTTTAAAATATTTTTGCATTAAATTTCTGTAAAAAAAAAAAGAAAATTCTCACAAAAATTTGTTTTAATCTTTTAAATTCAAGTGCTTCAAAATAAAATAAAAATTAGTGATGCATTTAATATTTTTTGGTTACTCTACACTTAATTTGAAAAACAAAAAATAACAAAATGAAAAGAAAATAGGTGGAAGCCATGCAAACTAACTAAATGGGATGGGTAGGTATTAGACAAGTGTCCTTATTTTTGACACCACAACACATACTAGGCTAGGTGGCAGGACACTTGTTGATTGGGAGAAATTTGGAGAAAAAGTTTAAAACAAAAAAAAAAAAGAAAAACAAAGGAAAACCAAGAGGGGAAGCTTCGGGTAGGGGAGGAAAAAAGAAAAAAAGGAAAAAAGGCTACAGGGACTGAAAGAGGATAAAACCAAGGAAAATGAGGAGGGCTTCGAGGGAAGGTAACAGCTAAAGAGAAAAGGAGAGAGGGAATCTGAGAACAAAAAGAGAGAAAACAAGGGAGGAGGAGGAGGAGATTCTGGGAGAGGAAGACAGAGCTGCGGGCAAGAAACAAAGAAAGGCAAGAAAAAAGGAAGAAAAGAGAGGGTTTCGGGAAAAAAGAAGAAAAGGAAAAGAGAAGGAAAGAGCTTCGGGGGGTGGAAGAAAGGCAAGAAAAGAGAGAGAGATTGCAGAGGGATTGGGAGAAAGAAAAGCTGGAATAGAAGGAAGAAAAGAGAGAGCTGCGTGGAAGAAGAAAAAGAGGGTTTCGGGGGAGGAAAGAAAGGAAGAAAAGTTGCAGAATTTTTGGGAAAAGGGCTGATTTTCAGCCATCTTGTGATGAAATTATCTTGTTCATCTTAGCTTGATTCGGGTAGATTTCAGTTTCTGCACACACTAGGCAATTAGGAGAAGGAGTTGTGTTCAGATTATTTCTGCAAATAACATCGAGAGGGATCCCGAATTCAGACCCAAAACCTGCTACTTGTTTTCACTGGTGCGGGTTCGAAACCGCAACGAAGCAATTCTAGCTGTTTTTTCGCACATTTCTTGTCCTGATTTCAATCCACAAAGCTACATCAAGTACTTCCCTAGATTGGTGTCTTAGTTCCTGTCATCTTCATTCATTGTTTGGTCGTGATCTTGAGTTTCTTGGTCGTTGTTGTTGTATGCTCTTGCTGTTTCAATTCTTGGGTGGTGGGATGAAGATTTCCCCATGTTGGCTTGTGATTAAATGTGATGTTTGAATAAAGGGAGCTTGGATGTTGTTGGGGGTTTCATTATTTTCTTATTTTGCTTCTGAACTTGCGTATTTAGTAGAGTTTCTTGCCAAAAAATGAAAACCCAGCAAAAGTTGCAGAATTTTTCCAGATTTTTGCATGCACTTTTCCTCTGAATTTTTGTGCTTAAACATAAGGATTTTATGGTGAAAAGTGAGAAGAATGCTTGGTCATTGTGTTGCTTTGGTCTAAATTGCCGTTGGTTGAGACATTAATGGCGTTAGAATAAGAAAAGATTACATTCAAGAACTCAGAACCAGCGAAGTTGCAAAAAGCTTCTTCATAAGCTTGCATGGAAATTTCAAAAACATTGCATTTTAACCCCTCAAGTTTTCCCTTATTCTACTATGGCCCAGAAATTGGAAAATTTAATCAATTTTGTCCCTTTAAAATGTTATTTTTCTTTGATATGTCTTAATGTGATTTTTGGACAGATTATTGGTGAGTTTTAGGATGAAATTTGAAGGTTTAATAATTTTTGATAGATTTATAGTTTTGATTTGGATTTTAGTGAAATTTTGGGTGATTTTGTTGTTTAATTATAGCAAATGGGTTTTCATTTATTTTTTGTGAATTTTAGCATTTGGTTTTGGTAGGCTTCATCTTAAGCCCTTTATTTTATTTTATTTTAATTTAGACCCTTAATATTTGTAATATTAATAATTTGACCCCTCAAACTTCTTTAATTCTCCCAATTAAGTCCCCACTTGTTTTAAATCTTTGAATATAGGTTGTTTACTTTCATTTAAATACTTTAATTAATTAATTTCATGTTTATTTCCATCTCTTATGATTATTTGTTAATTAAAGTGGTACCTTAATCATTGTCTTTGTGTTGGAGGGTAAATAAGAGAAATTTCATTCCATTAGCTCACCAATTCAAGGGAGGTACACTCTATTCCTTTATTTTGATTTTACTTGATCCTATATGCTACTATATGATTTTATGTGTGTAATTGCATTTTTTTTAATGTTTTTTTATTTTATTTCATTTATTTATTTATTCACTTTATTTGTTTTTATTTTGTATATTTATTTTAATTTAATTTTTGGTTATTTGAAAGGCGATTAAATGCCAAAATTGTAATAGTTAGATTATTATTTTATTTTATTTTATTCTTTACCCCTTTAGATTGTAGTTAGGGCCCCTAAATTGTAATAGTTAGGTCTTTATTCGCTTTTATTTGTTTATGTGTTTGCATGCTTGTGCGTTTATGTGTTTACTCGCTTTCCTAAGGTCTTTGCATCTAGATATTATACTTATGTGCTATGTGCTATATGTGATTTATGTGTTTATTTATTTTTATTATATTTTATATGATTTATTCAGTTATAATAAATGCATGACATCATCACACTAGTCCAATGCTAGTTATGACCCTTTTTCCCTTTTTTTCGCTAGTCCAAAACTAGTAAGAACTTATAGACATGGGCTAGTCCAACGCTAAACCTTTAGGAACCGTCCACGCGCTAGATCATGTTTGTGTGACAAATCACTACATTTCATTCATATTTTTCTACTTTTTAGGACCCTTACCATTTTTGCATGACATTTTCCCTATATATATATATATATCCCTTATCCCTATGTGTGACATATAACATTTAGACTGTCATTCCATTTAAGGAAATTAGGAGTAGATTAGTGCATTTGCTTGATTAAATTAGGGACATTACCCCTCGAATATGGAATATGGACGAGTATGGCTTTCTAATGTTGGCACGCTCATATTCCCTCTATAAAAAGGAAAATCTAGTCACGAATGTTAGTTCCCCACACCCATTATGATGCATTCCCTTAGGTCATGTATATTTGGATATTATTATTTTCTTTCTTTTCCTTGTTATTCTTTATTTTGATGATCACAAAAGCACTTTGAAATGTTTATCTAAGTCTCTTCAAATATAAGTGTTTTGCTTTTTAAAGAATCAGGTACAAAGGTGTCAAGGAAAGAAAATCAACCAAAAGAAGAAGCAAAAACAGGGCACTCATGTCGGATGTCCGAAAGGATGAAGAACATCAAGAAGGAAACTCCTTCGGACGCTCGTGAGGATGCATCGGACGTCCGAGAGGATCGGACGCACTCTTCGGACGCATATCGATCGTGTTGGACGTCCGAAAAATTTCGCAAAGTTTTGATGACTCTCTGGATGACAAAGTTTTGATGACTCTCTGGATGACATTCGGACGCAGATGCTTTCGGACGATAAAATCCCATCGGACGTCCGAACGACAACTTAGTGAGTTTCGGACGATGGGATCGGACGATGATTAATCTGTCGGACGTCCGACAGCCCCAACGGCTAGCTGACTCTTCATCTGCCTTCTATCCATTGAAAGCATTAATGAAGCCCATTTTTGGTCCCCTTCAAATACAAACGATTCTGAACGAGAAAACAACTTTTGCACACTTTGTTTACAAGATCTCAAGAGATATTTTAGCTTGAAAATAGTCTCCAAGACAAGATTTGTTCTCCAAGTGGTGTGAATTTCTTGTGAGCATTTCTTTTGTGGTTGAAAGTTTTATTAGTGTAACTTTGTTGAGGGTTATCTGAGTGATTGTAAAACTTCTTAGCTTGACTAAGTGAGGCTTAGGGCAAGGAGGAAGTGCTCCCTCCATTGTACATCTAGTTGATCATCTTTCATCAAAGAGAAGTTGCTCAACCTAGTGATTGGTCTTCAAGTTTGAGGAAAGCTTGGTAGACAATCAGTTAGATATTCTATCTTATTCTTTTGTTTAATAAAATTCTCATTGCTTATCTATACTTGTTTTTCTAATCAACATTGCTCTCTTCTTCTAATCTACTTGGTTGATCATTACTAGAAAAGAAGGTAAATTTTTTATTAAAGAAAAATTGCATAAATTTGATTAAGATTTTAATCAACCTAATTCACCCCCCCTCTTAGGTTGTCTTTGGGCCTTACAATTGGTATCAGAGCTTGGTCTCCTAGAGATTAAGCTCAAGCGGCTTCGAGTAAAGATGACAACCAGTCATGCTATGTTTGTTGAGGGGCAATCTGTTTCTAGGCCTCCCATGTTTAGTGGCTCCAATTATGTTAGTTGGAAAGAAAGGATGATTATCTTTTTGCAATCTATTGATATTGAGCTATGGTTTATTGTGAGTGAAGGACCTCATGAAGCTAACTTTCTTGATGCAGATACAGGTTTGCTTCGGCCAAAAACGAGAGCTGAAATGAATGCTCAAGATAGGACTAATCTCATATTGAATGCCAAAGCCATGAATGTTCTTTATAGTGCCTTAGATTCAAATGAATCAATTAGAGTAAAAGGCTGTAAATCGGCCAAAAAAATGTGGGATAAGCTAAGAGAAATCCATGAGGGTGGTGACAACGTGAGAGAACAGAAAAAGGCTATCTTGGTCACAAAGTATGAATCATTTAAAATTGAACCTCTTGAGGATATTGACAAAATGTATTGCAGGTCCAATGACTTGATCAAAGATCTCGAGGTGTTGGGCAAAGAGTACACCTTGGGAGAGAAGAACAGGAAAATTCTCAATGCATTGGGCAAAGAATGGAAAAATAAAGTGACTGCAATAGAGGAGGCTAAGGATTTAAATTCTGTGCCTATTGAATCTCTCATTAACTCACTAACCTCTTATGAGTTGAAATTGAAATCTAAAGTGCAGGAGGAAGAGGATGCTAGAGCAAAGAGAAACATTGCTCTAAAGACTACTCAAGGTGAAGATGATCCAGCTCACTTGGATGATGAAGACTCGGATGGTGATGATAATGATCTTGCTCTCATCACAAGAGGTTTCAAGAGAATCTTGAATAAAAGAAAGTTTAGAAGGGGAGGACCTAGCAATCAATTAAAGAATTATTCATCAAATGCAAGGAACAAAGGAAAACAAGAATTCAACAAGAAGCAAGTGGACAAATGCTATGAATGTGGACAGCCTGGACACTATGCAAACGAATGCCCCATGAAGAAAATGAAAGATGGGAAAGCTGATCGAAAGCCAAGATTCAACAACTTCCAGATTACTTGGAATGAATGCAACTCCGAAGGGGAAGTTGAAGAAGAGGAAGAATCAGCTCAAATGGCCTTCATGGCTATTGGAGATAATGAGGTAACTTCCATACACTCTCAATCTGAAAGTGATGATGAAGAAGATGATGATCTTGAATCCTTTGTTGAAAAACTGCATAATGCCTTGAAGGAATCTTATGATAAAAACAAGCAGCTAAAACAGAAAATTGCTTTTCTCATTCATGAAAATGCAAGTCTTCTTCAACAAGATAAACAACTAAAGACTAACAATGAATGTCTTGTAAGAGCCGGATTTGATGTTCAAAATGAGCTTGATAGAAAGACAAGTATTTGTAAAATGCTGAAGGAAAGACATGGTGATTTGAAGAAAAGAATGGACAACTTGGATGAGACGTTGAAAGCAAGAAAGCAAGATTTTCTCAAAAAGAACATGTCATCTACCTTTCTTACTGCTCATCAAAGAACATTAGCACACAACAAAAATGCACATGGTTTCACAACATATAGAAGAAGTGGATTGAGATATGACAAACCATTACATGCTAGAGACTCTTCTATTTTGTGTAGTTTTTGTTGTCAAAGAGGGCATTTGAAAGGAGATTGTTATGTTAAAAGAAATCTGAACAAAGAAGGGAAATGCATGTGGGTAGTTAGGCACAATGCTAACTTTTGAGGACCCAAAAGTTAAAGGGTACCAAACACTCTCTCTTTTCAGGGAAAAGGCTCAAACAAGTCAAAATGGTTCATTGACAGTGGCTGTTCAAGGCATATGACCGGTGATCCTTCCTTGTTCATAAAGCTAAAATCAAAATCAAGTGGAAAGGTGACATTTGGTGATGATGTGAAAGCTAAGACAATTGGAATAGGTGATGTTGGTAAGGATGGTGAAACTTTTGTTCATAATGTGCTCTTAGTTGATAACTTAGGTTATAACTTGCTTAGTGTTAGTCAATTGTGTGATAAAGACTTGAATGTGTTGTTTAAAAAGCATGAATGCATTGTGCTTGATTCCAAATATAATGTTGTGTTCAAAGGTAAGAGGTTTAACGACATATATATTGTGGTTCTTGATAAAATTGATTCATCTAGCTTCAAATGTCTTAAAGCTTCAAATGAAGATCCTTGGTTGTGGCATAGGAGACTTTGTCATTTTAACATGGATTTACTAAAGGAAATTTCAAAAAAGGAGCTGGTTAGAGGCTTGCCAAAAATCAGTTTTGAAAAGGATAAAATTTGTGATGCATGTCAATTTGGAAAGCAAACAAAAGTTTCTTTTAAACCAAAGAAGTATGTATCAACTTCTAAACCTTTAGAACTCTTGCATCTTGACTTATTTGGTCCTACTCAAATCACTAGCTTGGGAGGTAAGAAATACTGCTTTGTGATTGTGGATGATTATTCTAGATATACTTGGGTGATATTTATCACTAGCTTGGGAGGTAAGAAATACTGCTTTGTGATTGTGGATGATTATTCTAGATATACTTGGGTGATATTTCTTGCTCATAAGGATGATGCCTTCAAGAATTTCACTTCATTGTTTGCTAAAGTGCAAAATCTGCTTGGTTTAAAAATTGTTAGGATTAGAAGTGATAATGGAACGGAATTCAAGTACTGTGGTTTTCCAGAATTTTGTGATCATAATGGCATAACACATGAGTTTTAATTGCAAGAACTCCACAACAAAATGGTGTTGTAGAAAGGAAAAATAGGACACTACAAGAGGCTGCTAGAACTATGTTAAGTGAATGTAATTTGCCAAAATACCTTTGGGCTGAAGCGGTAAACACTGCATGTTATGTGATGAATAGAATCTTTTTGAGACCCATTTTGAATAAAACATCTTATGAACTGATTTTTGATAAGAAACCTACGGTTGGATATTTCAAAGTCTTTGGTTGTAAATGTTTTATTTTAAATTTAAAGGAACATCTTGGTAAGTTTGAGAAAAAATCCGATGAAGGAATATTTTTGGGATATTGTGAGAACAAAAGAGGATATAGAGTCTTTAATAGAAGGACTCTTGTGATAGAAGAAGTCATACACATAACATTTGATGAAACTAATGATGATAATTCCAAAAGTTCGTGTGAGGATGATGATGTAGGTGTTCGTGAAGGAATGGAAAAGCTAAAAATTGGAGATGGAGGAAACTCTAAACCGGAAGCAAAGGAAATGGAGAATGAAGCTCATGAAGATCAAGAAAGGGAAGATGAGGACAAAAATGATGATTCATTCAAAGATCTTCCCAAGGCTTGGAAATTTAGCCAAAATCATCCAAAAGAACTTATAATTGGTGATCCCTCCGAGAAGGTAAACACTCGTTCCTCATCTAAGAAATTGATAGACAATTTTCCTTTAGTTTCTCTTTTTGAACCTAAAAATATCAATGATGCCTTAAAGGATGAAAACTGGATTTTGGCAATGCAAGAGGAACTCAATCAATTTGAAAGAAATGAGGTTTGGACACTAGTTGATAGACCTCAAAATCACCCTATCATTGGCACTAAGTGGGTATTTAGAAATAAGCTGGATGATAAAGGTGTAGTTGTAAGAAATAAAGCAAGATTAGTTGCAAAAGGGTATGCTCAAGAAGAAGGTATTGATTTTGATGAAACATTTGCTCCCGTAGCTAGATTAGAATCAATTAGAATGCTTCTTGCTTTTGCTTGCTTCAAAGGTTTTAAACTGTTTCAAATGGATGTTAAAAGTGCCTTCTTAAACGGTTTTATTGATCAAGAAGTATATGTGGATCAACCCCCCGGTTTTGAAAATTCAAAATTTCCAAATCATGTGTTTAAACTCTCAAAAGCATTGTATGGGCTAAAACAAGCTCCAAGAGCTTCGTATGAAAGATTGAGTGGTTTCTTGATTGAAAATAATTTCAAAAGAGGAGTTGTGGACACCACACTTTTTACTAAGCAGGTGTTAAATGATCTTCTTATTGTGCAAATATATGTAGATGATATTATTTTTGGCGCTACTAATGAATATCTATGCAAGGATTTTTTCACTATTATGCAAAGTGAATTTGAAATGAGTATGATGGGAGAATTAAATTTCTTCCTTGGACTTCAAATACATCAAGCACTAGAGGGAATTTTTATAAATCAAGCAAAATACACCAAGGAATTGCTGAAAAATTTGGCATGGAGGACTCAAAGCAAGTTGGAACTCCAATGTGCACTTCTACAAAACTTGACAAAGATGAAGAAGGTAAACATGTGGATGAAAAGCACTATAGAGGTATGATTGGAAGCCTACTCTATTTAACCGCAAGTAGACCCGATATTATGTTTGTTGTTTGCTTGTGTGCTAGATTTCAATCTTGTCCAAAAGAATCACATTTGAATGCTGTTAAAAGGATTTTAGGTATTTGAAAGGTACATTAGACTATGGTCTTTGGTATGCTAGATCTTGTGAATTTGCTCTATATGGATATTCGGATGCTGATTTTGGTGGTTGTCGTGTGGACAGAAAAAGTACTAGTGGAACTTGTCACTTTCTTGGTAATTGCTTAGTTTCTTGGTTTAGCAGAAAACAAAATGTAATTTCTTTGTCCACAACCGAAGCGGAATATATTGCCGCTAGTGCATGTTGTGCTCAACTTTTATGGATGAAGCATACCTTGAATGATTTTGGATTGTTATATGACTGCATGCCTATATTCTGTGATAATACTAGTGCTATCAATTTGACCAAAAATCCAATTCAGCATTCTAGGACAAAACATATAGATATAAAGCACCACTTTATTCGCGATCTTGTTCAAAAAGGTGAAGTTTGTGTGAATTATGTTTGTTCTAAAGATCAAATTGCTGATATTTTTACAAAAGCTTTGCCATTGGATCAATTCATTCATCTACGATCAAAACTAGGGATAATCGAAAAATCATCTTAAAAATTGTTTTTCTGTTCAAAGCTTTCGGACGTCCGAAAGAAGATGAACGGACGTCCGATAATGTTCTTCAGCTATTTTCCCAGAAAGCACCTGTTCGGACGAAACTGGAGGACGCACGACTTCGTTCGGCCGTCCGACAGTGCAACGGTACACTTTTTAAAGTGACTTCCCTCCTCATTTGCTTCAGAACTCTCCTCTTCTCTTCTCACTCGGACGGAAACCTCTATCCTTCTCACACTCAATTTGTGCTTTTCTGAAGCACTCATTCCAAAATTGACTCAACCAAAAACTTCTCCTGATCATTGCGAGTTCAATTTTCGGATCTTTTCACCAAATCTCATCACATTTCGAAAGTTCCCAAATTTCCCTCAAAACCCTACTTTCTCATAACCGCTCTGCTCAATCATCTTTAAGGCTTCTTTAACCCAAAATTCTTGTGTGATTCACTCCCATACTACTGTGTGCATCATTAGCATCATACATCTCACGCATTTCACACAATGGTGAAACTAAGAGGAGGAAAGGTGACTGCCGGACGCAAACACACACTCAGGGATGAAGATGCTGATTCTCCTAGGGCCAAAAGATCATCCAAACGTGTCAAAAAGGGGGTAGTAAAGGCTCAAATTTCCCAGCCTTCCGCTCAGCCAGAATCCAGACAAGGAACTTCTTCTCAACCGACCTCCAAATCAACCACTATCTCCCCATTCTTTGATGCTGCTGCCAAAGAAAAACATTCCTTGATAACCCAGAAAGGTTTCATTCTTCAACGAACCATAAATCTTTCTGAATTCCGCAAGATTGGTTTAGAGTCAATTCTTAATCTCTTTGAATTCCAGAAATGGTCACATATCATTTCCATGCCTAACGTTTATTACCCTGAAATGCTATATCAATTCTTTGCCAATCTTAGGAAAGGCACTGATCACACTGAAATTATGTCCAGGATAAATGGGGTAGATTTAGTGTTTGATCCTGAGATTGTGAATGCTGTTTTAAATACTGTTATTGAACCAGGATGCAAAAGTAAAATTGTCAATTTCTTTTCTTATGAAGAGCATCCCACTGCTGATAATCACTTTGATAGTGCTAAGATGATGTCTTATTTTCAAAAGAAGTTTTCTGCCCCTGCTGATGCAAAACTGAATGACCTTGCCCCTGTGAATTTAATTGCTTTCTCAATCATTTCAAATTTGCTTGTACCTACTGATGGTCATAGGACAGATGCCAATAAAATGGAGCTATATCTTTTTTATTGTTTTCGAGAAAAAATTCGCATTGACTTTGGCTTTGTCATGTGCAAGTTTTTACTTCGCTTCACCACTGATTCTCGTAGAAAACTGTCTTATGAAAAATTTCTTCAGAAGATCTTTGAGTTTTACAAAGTACCCATCCTTGGTGTTTGTCCCAAAGAAACGTTTTCTTCTGCCTTTACTAAGGCTTATTTTGAGCGCAAGAATCTTGTCTTTAGAGATAATTTGTGGGCTTATAAGGAGGCTATGTCTAATGAACCTAGATCTAAGGCTGCACATGATCCCCTTCACACTTTATCCTCTGTTGCACTGACTTCTATTCATCCTAGGAAGACTGCCACTAAGGCATCTTCTTCTTCAAATTCTGAAGTGGTTGAGCTCCTTCGTGATCTTAAACAACATGTTCTACTTCTTGAACATGGTCTCATGCTCACCATGTCATCTGAGCAACAAGCAGACTTTCTGGATAAAAAGAGTCTTCTCTTTCCCCCACCTGTGGTTGAGGAAGTTCCTCATGGCAAAGAGCCACGCTCTAATGTTCATCAGCTCCTATTCGCTCCATGAGTCCTGCTTCCATCGATCTCACCTCTACTCCGGTGGCACCTCATGATCCTTCCACATCTGACAAAGGCAAGAAACCAGTTGGTGAACATGCTGAAGATGATGAAGACACTGAGGAGGAGGATCTCTCTCAGTATCTGCTTACTCGAAGGACGCATGGGTCCACTTAGTTTACCATTTAGGATCTCTAGCCATATTAGGATCATTTACATTCTGTTTGACTGTTTTCTATTTGCTAGGTGTTAGATGGTTGTCTTGATTTTTTTTGTTGTTTTCTTTGATTCTGGTGCTTGTAATGTTCCAAACTGGATATGTGGATGTAATGGTGCTTGTAATGTTTTGTGATGCTCGTAAGCTATTTTGTTAAGAATGTTTAGTCCTTTTTTATGTTACTGATTCTTAACATGTCTCTTTACTTTTGTGATTCTTGACATGTCTCTTTACTTTTGACTTTTGTGATGACAAAAAGGGGGAAAAAAGATATGAATTGACTGGATATGTGGATAAATCTGTGAAGTAGCCAAGTGAGGGGGAGTTTCTCAATTGCTTAACTATTTTTGGATAAATCAGTGAATAAATTGGTTAACTAAGTGAGGGGGAGTTTTTCAATTGCTTAACTATTTTTGGATGATTGAATAAATCTGTGAAATAGTCAAGTGAGGGGGAGTTTTTCAATTTTTGTTCTTCGATTGACTGAGAAAGGGGGAGCCTATTTGTAATCATCAAATTTCATTTCAAATCATTGTTTTGTCATCATCAAAAAGGGGGAGAATGTTATTCTTGATTTTGATGATCACAAAAGCACTTTGAAATGTTTATCTAATTCTCTTCAAATATAAGTGTTTTGCTTTTTAGAGAATCAGGTACAAAGGTGTCAAGGAAAGAAAATCAACCAAAAGAAGAAGCAAAAACAGGGCACTCATGTCGGACGTCCGAAAGGATGAAGAACATCAAGAAGGAAACTCCTTCGGACGCTCGTGAGGAAGCATCGGACGTCCGGGAGGATCGGACGCACTCTTCGGACGCATATCGATCGTGTTGGACGTCCGAAAAATTTCGCAAAGTTTTGATGACTCTCTGGACGACATTCGGACGCATATCGATCCTGTCGGAAGTCCGAACGACAACTTGGTGAGTTTCGGGACGATGGGATCGGACGATGATTAATCTGTCGGACGTCCGACAACCCCAACGGCTAGCTGACTCTTGATCTGCCTTCTATCCGTTGGAAGCATTAATGAAACCCATTTTTGGTCCCCTTCAAATACAAACGATTCTGAACGAGAAAATAACTTTTGCACACTTTGTTTACAAGATCTCAAGAGATATTTTAGCTTGAAAATAGTCTCCAAGACAAGATTTGTTCTCCAAGTGGTGTGAATTTCTTGTGAGCATTTCTCTTGTGGTTGAAAGTTTTATTAGTGTAGCTTTGTTGAGGGTTATCTGAGTGATTGTAAAACTTCTTAGCTTGACTAAGTGAGGCTTAGGGCAAGGAGGAAGTGCTCCCTCCATTGTACATCTAGTTGATCATCTTTCATCAAAGAGAAGTTGCTCAACCTAGTGATTGGTCTTCAAGTTTGAGGAAAGCTTGGTAGACAATCGGTTTGATATTCTATCTTATTCTTTTGTTTAATAAAATTCTCATTGCTTATCTATACTTGTTTTTCTAATCAACATTGCTCTCTTCTTCTAATCTACTTGGTTGATCATTTGTGAGGGCCCGTAATTTTTGTTTTTAAAGTACTAAGTTTTATTTTTCTTTTAATTGCACGTTTTTCCACATTTTATTGATTTGAAAAATTGTGAAAATAATTTTTATGAGTAAATAGAGTTTTTAGGTGATTTTTCTAGTATCAGATAGTTTTTGAAAAATTTAGAACGTATAACGGACGTGGGACCCGCTAATGCGAAAAGTTCGGAAAAATTCGGCCAGTTAGGTTAAATTTTGGATACTGGGTTTCATTTACCGGGTGTTATGAGATATTTAGAGGTACCAAGTGCATAGGTGTGAGAAAGACAAAAACAAGTTAGGCATGAATTAATGAGAGGGACATGTGTCACCATATGATTAAATCTTGTTTTGACTTACTATTCAACCTTTTACCAATTACTAAATAAAACCAAAAATTGACCAAATATCTTCCATTTTTCTTCAAGCTTGGCTGAATTTCTCTCTAGGAAAGGAAGAAAGAAAACCTCTTCAACTTCTTGATTCTCTCTTGCTCAAATCCAAGAATTCAACCATCTAAACTTGTTTTTGTTCCATAGAAACACTTAAGGGAGTGATAGTGAGTTGTTTTGTGGAGTTATTTGGAAAGCTAAGAAGACCAATAACTCTCTCTCTCTTGTTTCTAAGGTAAGTTGTGAAGAACCACTTTCCTTCCTTGATTGGTGCTTAAATCATGCTTAGTGGTAGTAAGAGATGCCATTTTATGGATTATATTTTGAGTTGTGGTTGAATTGATGAACTTTTATATTTTTTGGGGATTTTTCTGTTTTAATATAAGCATGATTGTGTGGCTATCTATGATGATTGGAAATGGTCTATAATGACTTAAAGAGGTGGGAAAAGTGATTAATTGCAACCAATTTCTGTTTTGGAAGAAAATTGAAAAACCCAGGGTTCTTAAGGAAGCATTCTGTCCGAATTTTTAGGTCCTAGATAGAGGCCGAATTGGCCTTAGCTCAAAACATGAAAGTTGTAGGGAATGACATTTTAGAGGTGTCTACAAAATTTCAGGTCAATCGGAGTAGTGTAGAATGAGAAAAGTCGAAATTACTATTGCTGTTCTGGTTTTACCCGAAATTGAGAACTGCGCCTGTAATTGGTTGTTTTTCCTGGAATTTCTTCCGAATTGGTTATTGAGGCCTTCTTATGACATTTAGCCCTGTTTCTTAGCTTTCAGCTGGTTTTGGAATTTCTGGATTTGGACTTGTAGAGCCTGAGTTATGATGTTTCCGCTAGAATACGTTTTGGTGAATCTGTTTTACGTTGTTGATGTAGTATCTTGCATTTTTGACCTGTTTGCACTCAAAACTGGGTTGAGTGACCGTCTGTGATGTTGTAGCCCTGTCTTTTAGCTTCGATATGGTGGGTCTTGTACCCTCATCCGATAAGCGTAGTGAAATTGGTGGCATTACCGCAAAATGAGGACAAAAACTGTTTTTTCAGGGCCAAAGCTAGTTACATTTCCGAAATTTCTGGTTTCCTCTAATGCTTATATATGCTTATGGAACCCTATTGTGATCATGTTGGCATTGGTTTATGACTTGTAATCGAGTCTTCTTGTGCTTATTGGAATATTCTAGGGCTTGACTTTTATTTCCGGTCATTTTCCTAGCTAACTTTTGTACTTGGATAACCTTGAGCCTATTGAATGGCTGTGGTGATGAATGTATATTGAGTATGACTTTGGGAGTTGATTGAGGAAAATAATGAAGCCGTGATGGCTGGGAAAGTAAGAAATTTAGGGGAAGTGCTGTCCAATTTTTCTAGGCCAATTGGTTCCTTTAAGTTTGAATTGGCTTGTGATGGAAATGAAGGGCTTTTGGGTTGTTGAACCTAGGTCTTCATGTTACCTTTTTATTCCCAAAAATCATGTTTTGTACCCTTGCATTAGAAATTATTTGGCGAGGCATACGACTAGTAGTCGAGCCTCACATGTGTATTTTGTTTACTCGAATCTGGATGTGAAACCTTCAATTGGTTTACTTTGATTATTTTAGGGTTTCTTGGCGATTAAAGCCAATCCGAAGTGAAAACTTTTGAGGTATCTGTACTTGAACCGGTGAGTGTACCACTCCCTTCCATTGCTGTTTAACTTGATTTCTGCTCTGCAATCTGTTTAATTTGTTTGAGACGAGGGTGTACTTTATCACACTCGTTCTCTTGTCTGTTCATATGCCAATTTTGGTGTCAATCTGAATCTGAATCTGTATCTGATATCTGTATCTGTATCTGTTCGGACGTCGTTTGGAAACTTATAACCAACGACCTTTCTGTGACCTATGAGCTCAAATCCTGTGGCTAAGTTATTCGAGTCGGGCCGGCAAGGGCCTGGACGATTAGATAACGAACCACGGTAGTCTGTTTTGGTATCTTTGGGTATTGAGACCCTTGATTCCGGGTATACTCGAGTATTATCATTTCTATTTCTGTTAAGGTGAGCGGGCCCGGTAAAGGGGTGTTTGGTGGACGGAATTTGGTGTAAAGTGGGGTCTACGGACGTGTTGGTTCTATATACGTTGACGGAGAGTCAACCGGCTTGGATCAAGTACTGAGCTGGAAAGCTGGCTCCTGAGAGCCACCTGTATCCTTCCTATTTGAGTTCTTGTGTTTACCTGTCTTACTTTATAGCGAGCATGTGTATCTGGTTTGTATAACGTGAACTACCTGATTTTTCTGCTACATGTTTGGTACCTCATTGGGCGTAAGCTCACCCCCTCCTCGTTATCTTTGTTTTCCTTACAGGAACCTCTTTTTGGAAATTCATGATTTTGAGAAGCGAGTTGAGCTAGTTAGAAAATCTTTTGTTCTTTTGTATAGCTCCTCGAGAATGAGCAAACCCTAAATGTATTTCGTTTCACTGGTTCCATTTGAATTGTAAACCTAGTGACATGTATATATGAAAGCGTTTTCTCCATGTTTAAGCTTGGCGGTCTTCAATCGCTCATTTCTTTTGGGTTCTCTCGCGTAATATCGGATTTGTGTGATTCGACTCCGTAGTCCTGGCGAGAGCTGGGCAGGTGGTCCGCTGAACCCTTTGGTTCGCCTTAGGGTGAGGTGGGGCTGTCACATCATTACTAGAAAAGAAGGTAAATTTTTTATTAAAGAAAAATTGCATAAATTTGATTAAGATTTTAATCAACCTAATTCACCCCCCCTCTTAGGTTGTCTTTGGGCCTTACATTCCTAGAGTCTCATTTGTTGTATATTCGTGACCTCTTCAAAGAATCACTTTTGGGCATCGCAATTAATGCGATTTGCACCAACTAAAATTCGAAGAGACATATCGACCATTCCGATATACATTAGGTTTAGGTTTGCATTCATATAGTGACATCCAAATGTGATAAATTTTATAGGTTAAACTAAGAAAATTTTTCAACTAAATCACGCAACTAACTTTGGTTAGGTTGAAAGGGTGCCTTGGATTTTATTCTTGTCTTCCCTTTCTTCAACCGTGACTCCCGAGCCTTTTTCTCTTGATTTTTGAAAATTTGGAGTCGTTTAAAAAGGGTTTTCTCTACTTTTTATTTAAAATTCATTTTAGGTGACTTGGTACATCTTAATTCAATACCAAGTGGCGACTCCTATTTTTTCATTAAAAACCTTTTTTAAACTATTATTTTGGAGCAAAATCGTCGCACTTTAAGTCCCATTTTAGGCCGATTTTATTTATTTATTTTCT
Source organism: Coffea eugenioides (assembly GCF_003713205.1). Classification (NCBI taxonomy): domain Eukaryota; kingdom Viridiplantae; phylum Streptophyta; class Magnoliopsida; order Gentianales; family Rubiaceae; genus Coffea; species Coffea eugenioides. The sequence continues at coordinate 26,077,618 of NC_040041.1, forward strand.
AAAAATCAAAATACATTTTTCATTTAAAAATTAATCAACAATCCATTTTTATAAACCCGTAATTTATTTTATTTCAAAAAAATGGGGCGCGACAATAAGCAAAGAAACGTAAATAAAAGTCTAACTATTAATTCGGGACCCTAACTACAATCTAAGAGAGGGAAGAATTAAATAATAATCTAACTATTACATTTATCTAATTAATTACACTTTTGGTAAGAATGAAAACCTATCTATTACATAATCTATCTAAATACTTGTCTTGAACCCCTATCTATTACAATTTGGCATTTCAATGCCTCTCAAATAATCATTAAAATTAAATTAAATGAATGAAACTTAAAATAAATAAAACGAATAACTAAAAGAAAATTCACTCAAAAACATGCAATTACACACATAAAAACACATAAGAGCATATAAGAGGATTTAAAATAACAAAAGAAGATACCTCCTTTGAAATAGTAGCTAATGGGGGTTGGATTTGCCCTATTTAACTCCAAAATTAACAAAAATGATTAAGACACCAATTTAATTAACAAATAAATCATAAAGAAATGGAAATAAACATGAAATCTATCAATTGAATCATTCAAATGAAATATAATTAATAATTAAAGAAGAAAAACAACTTCCATTTAAGAAATCAAATTTACCAGGAACCTAATTGCAAATATTAAGAAAGTTTTAGGGGTCAAATTATTATTGTTGCAAAAATTAGGGGTCAATATCAAATAAAATAAAGTTTAAGGACCAAATTGCAATTAAAATAAGGACTGATTGAAAGAAATCAAAGTTTTCAGGGCCTTAATATAATTATATAAAAGTATAGGGATTGTTATGCAAATTTCATGACCAGATTCTTAGCCAAACGGGCCATTGGGCCATCTTTATTAATTCCTTTGGGCTAAGATTATTTTGGCCCAGTAGAAATTTCAAGAAAAACAAGCAGTCCAGCCCATCTTTTGAACCAACAAGCCCAACCAAAAATACATGGACTCTAACATCCCAAACCCAAGCCAAAATCCAACCAAAATAAACCAAACCCATTTACTAAACCCAACTAAACTAAACCTAATCCAACATTCCTCTTATTTTGTTAAACCCAATAAGGCATAAAATGATTTTAAATTGCTAAACCCTAATTTACACCCTAAAATTCATAAATAGTATAATAAAAAATCGTATTAAAACATGCCAAAGACAATTAAGATTTGAAGGGGCAAAAGAATGGCTGATCCTCCAGATTCTGGGCCATAGTGGAATTATATAAAAATCCAGGGGTCAAAATGCAAATTTTTAAAAACCCATGCAACCTGGTACGAAGAAGTTTTCTTCTTCATTCTTTTGAAACTTTTCTGGGTTCTTCATCAAACCCGTAGCATATCAACCAAACAAGCAACTTAGAGCAAAAATTTTTCCACCAAACATTAACCATCAAATTTCATTTTTTCAGGACAAGATTAAACAGCGAATTATACAACAAAACCCAAACCATTGGGCTGCTATAGGAAGCAAAACAGCAAAGTAGGATAATGAACAAAGTGCAGCAAGATCTTTGACATATTTAGGGAAGATCTGGGCTTGTGTGCGAAGGAGAGGATGAAAGCGATTACCTTTGACGTCTTGTGGAGTCAGGAAGGTGTGGTAAAACTCAAAAAATATATCCAGAGGCAGATGGATGAACTGGGGATGCTTTCTCTTCGAAGTTCAAGGGCTGCGAAGTCAGCGATTTCCAGCCCCAATTCCACACACTTAGAGGTGTTTTTTCCAAAAATTTTGTGAACAAGAGATTTTCCCCTTCAAGCGTAGATGATGCAGAAATGAAGAAGTTACTTAAACGACTCAATTTCAGATCGGATTTCGCTCATGAAAGAAGCCAGATATCCAACCCTGGCTCAAAATTTTCACCAACATTTTTCTACACTTTTTCTGTCTTTTTCTCCTGATTTTCTCTCTCTTTTTGCTGTTTTTTCTCTCTTGAGCCGCCACCTCTCTTTTTCTCTCTTTCCTTCTTCCTTTTTCCTTCCTTTCTTCCTTTTTCCTTTTTTCTTCCCCTTTTCTTCCTTTTTTCCTTTTTCCTTTTTTTTCTTCCCTTCTTTCTTGTGCCCGAAGCTCTCTTTTTTCTCTCTTTTCCAGATTTTTCCTCCAAAACTCAATAGCTGTCCTTGCCACCTAACCTCTTGCAAGTGTTGAGGTGTGCAAAAAGACAAAATCACATGGCTAATATTCACTCAATCCACTTAGCTATCTTGCATGCATTCCACCTATTTTCTTGTTTCTTGTTTCTTTTAACTTTTCAAGGAAAAAATTTAGAGTAAACAAAAATGTTAAATTCCTTTTTGAGATTTGCCTTGCAAATTTTCATTTTATTTTGAAAAAAATTGAATTTGAAAAGATTAAAAAAAGTTTTTTTTTGTGAAAATTTTCTTTTTCCAGAAATTTAATGCAAAAATGTTTAAAAAATGATGAACCTAATTCAATAAAAAATAGCTAAATATCATTTTGTGAACTTTGGTTAAAAATAAAAATAAAATCAAAATTTTTGGTGTCTACATAGTGGAGTAGGAACTTAACACTTAAGACACAAACTCCTTATTAGCTCATGAACTCGCCAATGGATTTAAGCATGGGCAAGACAAGATGACTGTGATTGCACCTTGGTCAACCTGCACAAAAGAAGAGGTACTAAATAAAATAGACATTAGCGGAGTAGGAAACAAATTGCCCCACATGGTTTTGGCTTGTGCGAACATGCTTAGTTTCCCCTCTTTTCTTTCCACCATGGTCGATTGATTTTTGCCTTTCCCTTTTCTATCTTGCTCTGCCCTTTGCTCACTTTGCACACTCTTTTGTTTGCATTCATCTTTATCTAATTCCCACTCCCTTTGAAGCATATCTTGATCTTCTTGCACTTGCTTAGGGGTAAGTGGAGCAAGAATAATTTTTCTATCCCTGTGAACAAAAGAATATTTGTTAGTACGACCTTTATAAATAACCTTCTTATCGTATTGCCATGGATGTCCCAAGATGATATGAGTGGCTTGCATCGGCACTACATTGCACAATAGTTCATCTTCATATCTACCAATATTAAATTTCACGGGTGCTTGTTTGGAGATATGGACTTCACCATAATCACAAAACCATTGCAACTTGTAGCGACTAGGATGCTCATGAATAGGTAGCTGCAACTTTTTCACCATTAAAGTGCTTACTACATTAGCACAACTCCCACCATCGACAATCAAACTACACACTTTGCCATTGACAAGACATCGTGTATAGAAGATGTTCTCTCATTCCACATCGTCCTCAATGCGTTGTGCATTCAACGCCATCCTAGTAACCAATCCTAACCCCATGGATTGATCAATAGAGACCTCTTCACATGATTCATCACCATCATCCTCCATCAATGGCGGTATTCCCTCATACTCCTTTTCATCATCCGTGACAATCTCGCTACTAGGTAAGATGATCATAACTCGCAGGTTAGGTCATTGACTAGCTATGTGACCACACTATTGGCATTTAAAATATTTATTATCATGAAGTCGAGATGTAAATGAATCATGACCATACGTAGGAACAAACTTCAAATCTGTTTTAGCGGAGTTCTTGTCTCGATTTTGAAGGTATAGCATTGGTAGGGAGCTTTTCTTTCTTTCTTGGTGGTGTAGGTCAGGTCGTAGTGTGACAGCCCCACCTCACCCTAAGGTGAACCAAAGGGTTCGACGGACCGCCTGCCCAACTCTCGCCAGGACTACGGAGTCGAATCACACAAACCCAATATAGCACGCGCGATAGGACCCGAGGAAAATGAACAATCGGAGACGACTAAGGTGAGTACATGCTTACCAAACCATAAAATCATAATCTCAACTGAATACACTTAATAGACAAGGTTAAACACTTATACATATATTTACATCGGAGTCTTTGGCAAATTAACTAAGCTAAAATACAAACCAAAGTATTCATACACTTAAAATATGATTCGGGTTTCGGTTGCAAAAGAGCTTAACAAAATATTAATTACACTAGCTCGACCCTTTCTTCCAAGATCATGGATTCAAAGTTTGCTCCTGAAAGGAAAACAAAGATAACGGGAAGGGGGTGAGCTTACGCTCAATGAGGTACCAAAATAATAGCAGTCAAATCTTGGCATTTCACGTTTAACCAATCAGGTATACATGCCAGATATAAAGTAAAGCAGTTAGACACAATGATTCAAATAGAAAGGATACAGGTGGCTCTCAGGAGCCAGATTTCCATGGCAGAACTTGATCCAAACCCGTTGACTCTTCGTCAACGTATATAGAACCAACATGTCCGTAGACCCCACTTTACATCAAATTCCGTCCACCAAACATATCTCTTACCGGGCCCGAACACCTCAACAGAAACAGAAGTGGTAATACTCGAGTACACCGGAATCAAGAGTCTCAATACCCAAAGATTCCTAGAAACAGACTACCGTGGTTCGTTAGCTAATCGACCAAGCCCTTGCCGGCTCGACTCGCGTAACTAGCCACAGGTGTTGAGCTCAGAGGTCACAGAAAGGTCGTTGGATACCAGCCTCCAAACGACGTCCGAACAGACTCAGATACAGATAACAGATTACACAGAAAAGAGGCATATAGACAGACAAGAGAACGAGTGTGATAAAGTACACCCTCGTCTCAAATAGAATAAACAGATAGTACAGTCATTCAAATCACAGATTGCAGGTGCAGAAACCAAATTAAGCAACAAATGAGGGGAGTGGTACACTCACCGGTTCCAGTACGGATACTTGAAAAGTTTTTACCCAAAGCGGCTTTAATCGCCATGAAACCCTAAAATAACCAAGATAAAACAATTATAGTTCGCACATCCACAAACCCAATAAATGGAATGCATCAATGAGGCTCGACTACAAGTCGTATGCCTTCCCAGGTTAAGTACTAGTACAAAAGAATAAAATATGACTTTTGACCAAAAAGATAACAGTTGGTCCTAGGGTTACAAACAACTCCCAAAACCCCTTCATTTTTCCCAAGATCAACTCAACTTGAATGAATCGCGTAACCCTAAAATTTTAGGCAGCATGCCTTCTGTATTTACCTATTTTCCAGCCATTTATGGCTTCATTGTTTCCTCAATCCATCCCAAAGTCACACACAAAATAATCTCATTTCAATAGCCGTTCAATAGGCTCAAAGTCGTACAAGTACAAATTCAAGCTAGGAAAATGTCCGGAAATGAAGTTTAAGTCAGAAAACAAAAGACAGATTTGACGTCGCTTAGCGGAACAGACACAACCGAAGCTACGCTTATCGGATTGGGGTGAAATTTATACAGTTTAGAAGCTAAGATAAAGGCCTACAACTTTGATGAGGACCACTCAGTTCAATTCATAGTGTATCTAGGTCAAAATTTCAAATTACAGAACCAGCATCTCACAATCGGACTAGTTAACCGCACTATGATTAAACGACAATAACTCAGGCTACCAAAGTCCGATTGAGGTGTATCTTGTGGCTTTTCGAAGCCAAGACATATACCTACATTTCTTATGAAGGCCTCCAAAGCTAAATCATGCATGTTCAGAGTCAAAAATTGAAATCTCCACGAAGACAGAAAACTGTCCGCGAAACAGGGCTTATGGGCAGTCAAGGGTATTTCAGTCATTTCACATACTACTATACTCCGATCGAGCTGAAATTTTATAGGAAGCTATAAAACATCATTTCCTACAACTTTGATGTTTTAACCTAAGGACAATTTGGCCTCCATCATGGCCGAACAGAAACGGGCAGAACAGGGTTAGTTGAAACCCTAAACTGGAATTTTCGCACCAAATCAGAAATTTTCCGCAACCAATCATATCCAACATATTCCAACTCCATTTTACACTATAACAAACCATCAATCCATGACTAAACAATAATTTCTATATAAAAACAGAAAAATCAATAATAAATCAAGAATCCATCAAAACTCCACTTCCAACCATCAAACCTACTACAAATCGACATATTTAGCCACAAAAGCCACTAATAAACCATTATTAAGAACAAACTATGAATTTGTACACACCATACCTTAATACCTCAAGAAAGGTAGTAGCTTAGGTTTTTTTCTTCCAAAACAACTCCACCAACCACTTGAATCCTTCCTAGCAAAGAGTTTTTATGGAGTGATTTGAGATGTTAATGGTTGGAACTCAAGATTTGGACAAGAATTGAAGTGACAAAATGAAAGGTTTTCTCTCTTTTCTCTCTCAATGTGTTCGGCCAAGAAGCATGAAGAATGAAGATGATTTTGGTCAATTTTGGTATTTGGTAAAGGTGATGAATAGTAAGTCAAAATCCACCCTCCAATGGTTTCATGACACTTGCCCTTTTCTATGCTTAATCTTATCCTTTTGTCTACCAAAGGTTAATCTATCTAGATAACCTCTAATTATCTCCTAACACCTTGTAAAATAATGTCACTTGCTACAAAACTCCAACAAGTTGTCAAAAATATATCGCATTTACCGCACTAGCGGGTCCCACGTCAATAATATACTTCAAACTTATCATGAACTAATTTAACCTAGGAAAATGATTTAAAAACTCTATTTACTTATAAAATCTCTAGAAAATCGAAATAGTAGGGTAAAATACACGCGAGGAAATAAAATAAATAAGATAAAATTAGGAAAATTTACGGGTCCTCACACGTAGGTGAAGTGTAACTCGGCGAATACCATCCTTGACCCTTCTGCTCAATCTTGATAGCTTTTTCCACCTTGTCGCTAAGCTCCACATATTACTGTAACTCAACAAGTTCAGCTATCTCGGATCTCAATCCATTCAAGAACCTTGCCATAGTCGCTTCCCTATCTTTATTGATGTCAGCCCGTAGCATAGATATCTCCATATCTTTGAAATAATCTTCAACACTATGCTTCCCTTGGATCAAGGTTTGCACCTTTTGGAATAAGTCTCGATGGTAGTAATTAGGCACGAATCTCTTCCTCATGATGTGTTTCAATTCTACCCATGTACTAACAGTTGGTTTGCCACATCTTCTCCTATTAGTCGATAGTTGATCCCACCACACAATGACATAATCGGTGAATTCCACAATGGTGAGCTTAACTTTTTGCTTAGGGGAAATATGTATTGCAATCAAACACTAATTCGATCCTTCTTTCCCACTCAAGATACGCATCTGCATCGGACTTGCCTTGGAAAGATGAAAATTTCATCTTGATGCCCTTTATAGCATTTCCAACTAGTCTAGTGTTTCTCCTTGGGCGTCTTTGTCAAAAGTCATCCTCGGAGATAGAGTCACTAAACTCATTGGATTGATATCCTCCACGGCTTCTACTACCTCCATGGCTGCCTTTGGAACTTTCATGAGATTTTTCCAGTTTATCCATCCGTTCAAGAAGGGACTCCATTGCCATGGTTATTCACTACTGAAAATCTCCAATTAGAGCTTTAATTTGGAATGTAGAGTCAACTGCTAGAAGTTCTCCTTCACGAGATATAGCCTGCGAGAAAGGTTAGTAGAAATAGAGAAATTTGCCTCACACACTTCCTCATGTATTTCATTCTTATGCTTGTGTATCAAACAAATGTATGAATCTCTCTAATAAGCCCATCAATTCCTTCAATGGCAGTCGAGTAATCCCCCTGAAGAAGTTAGAATCTCTCAAGCGTGTTTCAAATCAACTTACCAATTGAAAACCTTGTAGACATAGAAATTTGTAAGGAATGTAATGAAGATTTAAGACTCAAAGGAACACAAATTTATGTTGGAAATTTTGCATAAATATGACTGGAAAATTGACTCAAAGAGCCTGATTTAAAGCTAGACGAAACTCAGCAATTTGAAAGAAAGAAAGACTCATAGCGAGACTAAAATACTCCTAGCGATATACTTCTATAACCCAAACTATTGGGCTAATTTGATTCGATGAGAACTTTGAATTAAAGGACTAAAACGGACTCAGGTTGTTGATGGAAAAGGAAACTAATGATCACTTTTGTTCAAGTATAATTTCGAACAGCAAGACACAAGATAAGAATCCTAATTTGAATTGAGTTTGACCAATTGACTTGAGATACTCCAAGGCTGACGTGGTTTTATTTTTTGGACTGATTTGGAACGGTTGTAGCTTGATTTTCCCACTAGAATTCGGTTTCAAGCTCCCAAGTTGATTTCCAAATCTGCTGGAGTTCAACGAAATTATGAAACACAAGAATTCTTGTGACTTCTGAGGCTGCCTAGGTTTATACAAATCCAATGGTGTTCCCTTTTTTTTCTTCTTTGCTGGTCACCACTTTTGATTGGTAATCAAGAATGATACTTAATATTTTGAGGACTGATCAAGTCGTATATATATATTTTGAGGATCAGTTAGAAAATACAGTTACAAATCTTCAAGAACTCAAGAATCCAAGTTTGGCGATCAAGAATTCAAGATTCGTCAAGATCGTTCCAAAAATTGCTCAAGATTTCAAGAATCCCAGATTTTCTTTTTACTAGATTCAAGTTTTTTTTTCAAGATTGTTCCAAGGTTTCTTTGTTCAGCCAAGAATTCTCAAGAAACTCAAGAATTTTCTCAATGTCAGCCACGGACTCACTCAAAGCGTAACAGAGTTTTTTTTTTTTTTTTTTTGTAGTGATGGAAATAAGACACCACAAGACAAACACAAACAAAGGAAAACACAAGAAATGACGTGACTTGAAGACTCAACAAAATTCAGACAACAACAATCAGGAAACAATTAACGACTCAAGGAAAAGAAAGAAACCCTAATGATAAGAATTTTTTTGACACTAGAATTAGGAAACTTGACACGAAAACACAAAAAGAAAAAGGGATATAACCTGGTATTTGTCAACCAGCTCTGATGCCAGATAATACGAATCCCGTCGGAGACGAAACCCACATTTTACAAGCTCTGGACCTAGACGATTAATACCAATGGTTTAGCAGCAATAAACTCGACCCTAATTAATTCTAGAAGTCACGAACATGTTAATATAATCCCAACCCGTAACTATTCAAATTAACGAACCAAAGTTGTAAGGTAGAAGGCGTCACAATTCAACGTGGTCTTGAATTGATAAGCCTAAAACTAGAACACTCGAGAAACTCTAAAGTATTCAAAAGGATGCTTCTAAGAAGCCAAGAGAGAACTCTCTCTTTACACCAATAGATTGCTGGAAAACATCACTCATATCATCTAAATTGATAGAAATGTTTCGCTAAAGGTATTTATAACCTTCTACAAGACACAAGATTCCTAATCAAATTTGGAAACAAATGAGTAATTACCCAAAACCCTAATCAACTGGACTTAAGGTCACAAGACCTTGACCATTTATTCCATCTAAATAAAGACTCAATTAGCACTTAAACCAACCCAAATTTAACCTCTACAATGCTAGAAAATTTATTAAACAAACATCTAAGCATTAAACATAAAAACAACTTCGAGAATGCATCCTTGTACTCTTCTTTCGACTTCAATTACCACTTGAACTCATGTAGATCCTAGAATTACATCAATAAGCATATTGGAGGCCATAAATATCAATAAATATCATTAAGAATTCGAAATTAGAAGATGTCAAAAAACTCAGGAAATTGAAAAATACCAACTTCTAAAATACAAAAATTTGATGAATAAACTTACCTCAATCACGTAGAATGATGTTTGGAGAAGAAGATTACGCAAAAAGTCTTATGAAAAACACCCGAATTGACCTCTGTGGCGGCCCCACTTCTCCCTAAGGCGAACCAGAGGGTTGGCGGGTCGCCTGCCTAGCTCTCGCTAGGACTCACGCAAGGAAACCGACTAAACCCCTCCGACGAATAACTTAAACCAAAACAAAGTTCGTCACCCGAACAAGCCAAACCTTTAAACGACCAGAATACTATGGACATATTAACTTCAGAGATAACATTGCCATTGGACGTCTGAATGTTCACTCTTAAGTACACCTCCAACCAGTTTAACACACAACTATATTTATACATTTTTTCAAACCACAAAGTGAAATCATAAAATTCAAATACATTCATACAAATCAAAACAGAACTTAGGGTTTGCACTTTTCCAGCTTCAAGTGGCAACCTAAGACAAAAGATACATAGTCCGATTCAAAACAACATTCACAAAAACTAAAGGCAGACTTCAAGTCTCTCGAATGCCAAAACCTGTTCAGGAAAACAAATAACGTGGGGTGAGCTAAAGCTCAGTGGTGCCCCAAACATGCAATCATATAAAACAAATAGCAAATAAAAACTCCAAGCTTAAATTCAACAAGTAGGAAAGCGTTTAACAGCACAGAGTAGGATACAGGGCTCTCAGGAGCCATTTTCCACGAACTTGATCAAAATTAATCGCAGTTGACCCTCCGTCAACTCTCACTATCTAAAGTCCATGTAGATTCTTTTTTTTTTCTTAACACGCTCCAACCAACTTACTCCCACCGGGCCCGTCCTTCACACGAGAGAGTTTGGTATTACTCGAGTATACCTTTTATAGCCTAGTCGAGGGATTCACCCAACGACGTCACGCAAGTGGTTACCAAGTCAGGATAAGAGGCCCTCTCACCCTAAGGTGTGGTACATTCCCCTGCATGGTGGTTTAGTTGACGAGTCCACGCTCCAGTCAACAGTTGCAAGGTTTTTGGTACTTGAGTTAGGATAAGAGGCCCTCCCACCCTCAGGTGTGGTACATTCCCCCTCTCAGTACTTAACTAGTGCAAGCAGGATATTCGAGTAAACATTTCAAACAATTCACCACTCGAAAGAGCTAATGCGATAAAGTACACATTGCCCACTTCGATGGATCAGCAAAACCACATTCCAATTATCACATAACAGTCAAGAAAGCACTTTAACCAGTTAATCATAGAACAAGCACGGACACTCACCCAAAAGTGAAGCTCAAAAGTCGAGCTGGGAATCGAAGTCCACGTCCTCGCTAAACCCTAAAAGACCAAGTTTTAAAACTATAAGTTTTACTATACAAGTTCTTGATTTATGTATAAAAGATTATCTGATATATAACTAGTTTATTTCCTCGAAATAAATCAACAATTCTCTTAAAATTAAAACTAGTAAAAGTGATAAAATATTTCGTATGGTTTCTTTAAAGATACATTTCTTTCTAGAGGTGCAACTAGAACTAATCTACTTCAAATAAGTTTTCTTGCCGAACAAGTTTTCTAAACCTTTTCATTTAAAGTTATTGAAATCTCGTGTTTTTGAAAGTTTTCCTCTAAAACAACAAGTCAGGGACAATTTTATGAAAAATTTAGAGTTTGAAAGTTAGTGCAATTAATTCCTAAAAGTAATAAAGCTAGTTTAAGCAAAGGAAATAATTAACTAGTTAGAAAGGTTTTAAAAAGTCTCGACACCTGAATTTTAGCATTATCGTACTATACTCAATTTCTATAGCTTGATATTAGGACAAAATATTTCAACAAAGCTTGGTTTAAAAGTGACTCGAGTTCAAAGGACCAAAACGGACTTCATGATTCCTATTCATTTGCACATTATATTCCAATTTGCCAATATAGCAAAAATCACAATTCCAACATCAATTTCACTAGGGCTTCGTCAATCATTAGCCCTAGGTCGCAGCAAGTTCAATTCTAATCAAAATTAAACAAAGGAAGTCTAAGACGTCAAAACAATTCCAAACCACAAGTCATGGCTTTCCAAGTGCATTTCGGCCAAATCACTTAAACAATTCCACCAAAAATTTAACTCTTGTAAAGATTACTCAAATGGCCAAGCGCTTCATCAATCATTAGCTCTTGACATCAAACAATCATTTCTTACTTTATTATTTAAACTATCAAAATCAGATTTGACCTTAATATATAAATTTAACATTCTTAAAATTCATTTTTCCCTTTTATTTTCAAAACTTATTAACTTTATCATTTTCAAACCATGAAACATACCTATCTTCAAGTTTAACTTGTATACTCATTCAGTCCAATATACTTTCTCAATCCAATATTAATTATGGCTTATAGAAACTCCACCCCTTTTTCAACTAAACTTTAAGTTATTTGTAAATTAACTTAATCCACAACCTTCACCTCTCACAATTTATAGTCTTTGAATTACTAAGAAAGCCAATTTTAAGCGATTAGAAGTCATTTCATGAATGCGGCTATAACAAATTACTTTAGAGTTTCTAAAATATCAAATAAGTTTTAACTCATTGCCATACAACCTATCTACATAAATTCAGCAACAAAACTTCAAGTTTTCATCCAATAACTTCATTTTTCAGTTGATTAAATCACCAGCTACTTAACTTACATTTAATCTAACATGTATTAGGATAAGAAACATTTAATTGTAACCAATGGTTTGTTCAAACTATGCACACAAATCAGTCTTAACTATCACAGCTTTTAAGCAATCCCTTAGTTATGTGTATATATCGGCCCAATGTTTGCCGTTTCACTCAAGTTCCTCCTTCCAAGTTTTTAGCCCAATTAGACATGTTAACCACGTTTATTAAACTACAAATGAGCCTTGTACAACACACAAAAGATTGTTCAGCTCACTTAGAGGAAAAGAAAACTGATCAGTCTATTTTTTCTTCTCTCTCGGTTGTGAAGTAAGGAACTACGCATTTCATAGCTTTTCCTCCCTAATTCATTCAGTTTAAACCCAATTCATTGAGTTAATATACTGATTATACTACAGAGTATCATCAAATGTCAGATAAGAGAGTTCACAGAATTTAAATTGGAAAGGAAAAATGGTTCTCACTTAATTCCCTCCCTCTCGGCTGTCCTTCTCTCTCTCAACAAATTGCTTCATTTTTGGTTACTAAACTACGGAGTATCCTCAGCAAACACACAAGATGGCAGCCAAGGAAAATCAGAACAACACTGGTCCTGCTCTCAACTCCCTCTCTCGGCATTTTTTTGTTTTCCAGAATTATAGCAGCAATTTTAACACAATTTTTCTCTCTAATAATCTCTTCAGTTCATGCTCAAATCTTCCATGCATGTTCAAACCAAGCTCTTATGCATCATATATTACAGTTTAACATAGATAATCAAGACCAAAAATCATGAAAACAGCTAGGAATCTGTCCATTTTCTCTCTCGGATAGCCTGGAAAATTTTAAAGCAGAAAACTTCCCTCGGTTTCAATCCAAAATCCAACCTTTCCCCAAGTTTTCTTCAACTAAACCTCCCAAACATCAAAGACCCACGTATCAAATGCAAAATCTACCATTAGTTTCCATTTTTTTTTCTATAACAACAGGCTGTAACTCAGCCTGCAAGCCCTCGATTTCCAACTTCAGTCCAGCTTCTATTTTTCTTCTTTAACAGATTTTTCCTTCGGTTAAAACTCGTTATTCCCTCGCTAAAACTAACATGCATTCAATCTACTCTCTGATATCTAGTAAATAAAAGGTGATTACAGAATTTCTTTACCTGTTTTCCCCTTAAAGCTCAGCAAAAAGCAGACTGTTCCTATGCTTAGCTTCCGGTTCCTCAAACTGCAACTACTTCCTTCCTTCCTCTCGGTGATAACTGATCAGGGATGCACTAGCAACGTTTCCTCCTTCAATCACCCCCTTAGCTCTCGGTTTAGAATAGTGAAAGGAGAAAGAAATGGTGAACTCTCATTTTCTGTCGGTTGCTACTGTCCAGAACAGAAATGTAAAACTCTCTCACGGTTTGCAGCTTCCTATCACTCTCTCCCTCGGTCGATAATAACTAAGCAACAGATAACGCTACTCTTCATCAGTCGGTGGGAAACAACTTTAAGCTCTCCACTCAGTCTTGTTGCTATTCTCAAACATTCCACAGATTTCCATTGCTCAGACTACTAGCTGGCCGCATGGTATTTTGGCTAACATCCTATGGCCATTTCAGTCATTTGGTTGTAGTTTAATTGCTTTCCAAGGCCTGAAATCTTATGTTTTCATGCATGAACTCCCAACTTTTGTTATATATATATACACCACTCCAAAATTTTACCCCAAATGAAATTCGATAGCCTATTAGTATACTAATCTCGTAAAATTCAATTATCGAGATTTAACGTCCTAAGTGTAATTATAAAGGGTTTTGACCTAAAATCGATTTCGTCTTAATTATAGGTTCCCGTTGACACTTAACGTTATTAACACTTAAAATTAGCTATCGGAATTCAAAGAATTGATATTAAAGCAATAAAATAATCCACAACAAGAAATACTAATCTAACTTGGCAAAAATCAAATAATTCAATACTTTGCACAATTAAATTATTTGTAACTTAAAAAATATTTTTACCTACTTATTTAAGATCAACTAATAATAACATTTATTAAAAGTCTAAAATGTAAATGCAACAAGTATATATATATTTATATATATATATATATATTTTTCAAGGTTCTCACAACCTCTAATTGCAAAATTGAAAAACTAAGAACCTTAACCCTCAATCTCTTAAAAACCAAATTTTTGGATATTTTTCTTGAATTTCAATCGGTTAGAAAGGATCTAGAAGGGTTAAAAAGTGTTGGGTTGGTGATTTCTAACAAGAAAATAAAGTAAAAATGAGTGTTTGTTAATTGTGTGTATGTATGGGTGTGTGAAACACGTGAGTAGAAGAAAAAATGCAGCCTGTGTTTTTCGTTTTAAAACCACGAGTGAAAATGTGACCTCAGGAAAATGCAATCTGAAGTTGCGTTTTTCATACCCGTGTTTTCTATTTTATATTTGCAGAAGACAACATGCGAGTTTATGAAATATGCGACTTGAAGTTGCATTTTTCTAAGCTCACATTTTCTTTTGCAAATTTTTGCAGAAGATTTTCAACTTTCTAAAATTACGCATGTTACTCTAATTACTTAAAATGCATTTTAGATCATTTTTTTTGTCAAAATAATCAATGTAAGCATATGTAAAATGATTAAAACATGTATTTTACCCCTTTCTAATGAATCAAAAACACCTTTAACTCAAATCGAGGGGTTGAATTCCTTGATCGAAGTTTACCTTTTCGTCTCAAATGGTCATCTTTACTTCCAATTGTCAAACGTACAATACAGAAACAATAAAATAACTTAAATACATAATCTAAATACAAAATCACACCAAATTAACATATATAACAAAAACATTGGGTTGCCTCCCAGTTAACTCTTTTGTTTATAGTCGTTGGCTCGACTCAAAAGATTTGGCTTCTTTTTAGAATGTTAGGGAGTGATTTTATTCCCAGTGGTCAAAACTCCCAAGCCATTCTACCGTGTGATGAGCCATGTATTGATATCCATAGTCTAACTTTCTCAAATGCCAAGGAGGAGTATTAGACTTGTTATGTAAAGGCTCGACTTCACTTTTAAGTAGAAATTGCTTGTCTTTTTCAAGTGGCTCAACTTTTCACCTCTTCCCTCATGAAATGGTGAACTTATTGAGACAACTTCCTTCCTTGACCCGCTTCCCTTGTTCCTGCATTATGAAAACTAGTACCAAGAAAATTTATAAATTCAACTTCTTCATGCATTTCCTGGTTAATCGTGTCATCACATGGCATATTAGAAACAGGTCAATTTACTCTTTATCCCCATCTTTATTAATCAAATTAAATTCCAATTCCTCACCATTAACTTGAAATATAAGCTTACCATTTTCACATCAATTACGGTTCGTGCAGTGGGTAAGAATGGTCTCCCTAGAATAATTGACATTTTAACATCTTCCTCAATATTTAGGATAACAAAATCGACATGTATAATGTGACGCCCCCACTTCTCCCTAAAGCGAACCAAAGGGTATCCGCGGGATGCCTGCCCAACTCTCGCCAGGACTCAAGACAATTCGATTCAAACTTAACGATACATAACGATTAATACAAGCCAAATAAAGAAAAGTCACTTTCATAATCGAATATCCAAGTCTTACACCATGAGTTCAAAATATATCAACTATCCAATTCTTACATCAGGTATCCAAAAGATACATCAATCCCCAAAATATACAACAGCCAAAATGTCTAGTCATTTACATTTGAAACCCTAATATAAAAGTACATCCAAAGGGGTTTCTCCAAATTTCACTCCATGTCCATTTCTGTTAAGGAAAACAAATCTACAGGGTGAGCAATTGCTCGTGAGGCCAAGAAAACACACATGCAAGCACGTTGCTCAAGTAACAATCCCATTTGACGAGTAAAACAATAATATTCAAGTAAATAACAATTCGAGCTAGAAAAGTAAACAGAAACAATTCAAGGATATAGGAGCTGTCAGGAGCTATTTTTCCACTTGCACGATCAAGAACCTCCACGAATTGACACACCGTCAATCGGGTAGGCTATAGTTCATAGAACTTCACTTATCATGTCCCCGTTCACCGTTACATACCCCTGTACCGGGCCCGCCTGTCGCTTGTTTGAGGTGATACTGCTCGAGTATGCCAAGCAAGACCTCTCAATAGGTCAAACTTATATTTTGTCATAGTTCACCAAGGAGCCTGACCAAGCCCATGCCGGCTCGAGTCCAAGGTTAGCCAATGAGAATTGGGCGTACCCCAATTAACATTTATGAGTCGAGGAGATTCACTCCAACGACGTATGCAGTCATAGCATACCATTTCATTTCATTCAATCATTCAATACATTCAATCATTCGTTTCATTTCAATCATGAGTCATTCATTTCAAATGAGAATGAGTGTGGTAATGTACACACTCGACTCAGCATTTTCAAAATCTCCAATCACTAATAACAATTAAGCGCGTATCAAGTTCACATACACTTGACACTCACCAAGTAATTCTAGAAGCAAAGCACAAGCGGTTGTTTAGGCGTCTCCTGTGAGATCCTCTTGAAGGTCCTCTTGAGTGCTTGAGCAATTAACAATTAACTATTACACACTATCGCTTAAAATCCCTACTTAGCGAGAAAGATTGCACTCGTGTACAATCGAAGAAGATATCATGAGAATGAGCCTTAATTACTCGTAAATCGAGACTCAAATGTAGGGCTTAAAAAAACACAAGAAAAATCTGATTTTCATCTTTGAAATCAAGTGTAAAATGGTCAAACGATATCGAAGGAAAATGGAGAGTTCAAAAAACTCAATTTCCTTTAAGTTCAAAAATTGCAGATTTGACAAGCAATCCTTGAAAAATCGTATCTCACTCTCTGTAGGTCCAAAATTGGAAAACTTGGTACCGTTGGAAACTAGTTCCGAAGTACTAAAAGTTCTTAGAAGACACTTTTCCATGATTCAAAATGTAAGACACTCAAAATCCGGCTCAAAATTGCTGATTTGAACTCCCCGACAGATTTGGGGTTGGTTTTTGGCAAACTTTGGAAATTCGGTAAAATTCACAAAATATGAACTAGCCTCTCAAATTTGAAACTCAATTGAAGTTACAATCAAAGTTTAAAAGACAACAAACGGAACAAGAATCAGAGTTTTGAGCGCCAAGATATAGCAGCTCAAATTTGCTGAAAATTTCTTGCTGAACAAGGATTTTCCAGATTTGAAACATAGACTTTGGGACTTCAGTTGGCCATCAAAATGGACTTGGAATGGCACCAAAATTGGTAGTATTACCCTACCATATAAGAGCTATTCCTTTGTCAAATTTCATGCAAAAATTCGTATGGAAGGTCAGTTAATAAAGCCATTAAAGTTCCAAGAATTTCCAAGGCAAACCTGCCTTGTACTTCCGTTTTCCTTTTTTCCTAACTTTTGGCCAATGAAATCCACTCAAATCCGGTTAATTTATGAAGAAAATGTCTAAGAAACATCCAAAATACATTTGGTAGGTGATTGACACCAAAAGTTTCAAAATAACAAGTCCCAATTCGAAATAAGCCATTGGCTAACCCAAAATTAGGGTTTTCAATCACCAACGCAGTTCTATAATTCGGCCACAACTCACTCAATTCAACTTGGAATTGGGAGTGGTTTTGTGGCATTGGAAACTACATTGATAATGCTACAATTTCTCAGAAGAAATCATTTTGAAATTCTGTCCATAACTAGCTCACATTCGAGCAACAAGTCACAGCACATAATAGGTTTTCTAACACAGCAGTGAAACAGGACAGTTAATTTTGAAAAGCTGGTACGGATTACTCAAGTTGAATCAGGGGATGCATTTTATACCGTTAGAAAAATGGAAGTGTCTAGTTTCTAATACCATAAATGATACTTGATTTCGACATTGGAGCAAAGAGTGATACTCGTTTGAAATTCGCTGCCAGAGTAACTCTGGACACGTTTTCCAGCTTTGAAACCATTTCAAAAATTCAACTTTTGGCCAACCAAATCAAGTTATTTTTGGTGAAAACTTTTCACACAACCTATACAACATATCTACATCAAAATCAAGTCAATTTAACCACAAAAAAATCGCACCAAAGGTTTGACAACACACAGGGCAGATTCGGCCCTTCTTCATGCCTCACTTTCTTTGATTTTCTTTTCACTTTTTCCACTTATCTCTACTACATTAACACTTAATCAACACAAATAACATCCAAACTCATCAAATCAGATCATCAAGTCCATTTTGGGATTTCATAGAGCCCACTCACATGATTTTCAACAATCCAAAGCTACACACATGAAGCTACAAGCTTCTAAGTGTAATCTAACTTACAAAAGCTAAGATTCAAGGATTAGATGATTAGCTACCTCCTTCGATGATGAACTCAGAAATTTTTGGTCCTTTGAGCTCAAAGAAAACCATGAGAATGAAGCTCTTCTCCTAGCCCAAGATGATCTCCAAGTTATTTGCAAGGTGTGGCAGGAATTTGAAATGATTTGGTGCAAGAATGAGTGAGATGAGATGAAGAAATTTTTGCTCCTTCTTCCTTGGTGTTGCATGGCTGCTTAGAGAGAGAAAGGAGAGAGTTGTGGCTAATGGAAAAGCTTCTAGAATAAGCTTGGTAGTTGGCTCTAAGGTGCAGAAAAGTGAACTCTCCAATAGTGCGCGTACGAGCGCGTTTCGTTCCCGTTTCCTTTCGGGTTTGTTTCACTTGTGCACTAAACTGCTAATGCGCTTCCATTAACACTATTATTATTCACTCTTAATAGTTTAAAAATAAATGTCCAAAGTCCCTCAATTAATCACGCGCGCAAAAACGCGTACTTCTGATTTGTGCGCGATAAAGCAAAATTTCTAAGAAATTCTTATAACGATAGTATAAGTAACTAATACTTGAGTACTTAAACATAAAAATAACCCTTTTAGGGTAAACCAATAAATAAGTGAATAAACCGATAAAATAATTAAATGAAAATAAAATAAATTACGAGTCCTCACATCTTCTCCCCCTTAAGAGAATTTCCTGCTCGAAATTATACCTTGATTTGCGAACAGGTCTGGATATTTTCCTCGAATTTCTTTTTCAACCTCCCAGGTTGCTTCCTCCAATCCATGGTTCCTCCAGAGAACTTTCACCAATGGAATCCGCTTGTTCCTCAATTCTTTCACTGTACGATCTAGAAGTTTCATTGGTTTCTCCTCATAGGTCAGTGTCTCGTCAATTTCTATACTTTTCGGTTGCAAGATATGAGAAGGGTCTGGATGATACTTCTTAAGTATGGACACGTGGAAAACGTTGTGAATCAGAGACAAACTCGGTGGTAGTTCTAACTTATATGCTACATTTCCCACGCATTGGATAACCTTATAAGGTCCTACAAATCTCGGTTGTAACTTCTTTCCCTTTCCAGACATTAAACTTGCTTTCAGAAGCGTAATCTTAAGAAATACTCGATCTCCAATCGCAAATTCCAAATCCTTTCTACGGTTATCTGCATAACTCTTCTGACGACTTTGTGCGGTCTGAATCCTCTGGCGTACTAACTTCACTTTTTCATTCGCCTCCTCAATCCAAGGCACTGTAGTCGGGTCTAAGATTTTGCGTTCACCTACTTCATCCCAACAAATCGTAGATCCACACTTTCGACCATAAAGTGTTTCGTACGGGGCCATTTGAATAGAAGAGTGGAAGCTATTGTTATAAGCAAATTCCACCAATGTCAAATACTTACTCCAACTCTCCCTAAAATTCAAAACACAAGTTCTTAACATGTTCTCAAGGGTTTGAATTGTCCTCTCAGACTGTCCATCGGTTTGGGGATGGTATGTAGTACTGAAATTCAATTTAGTCCCCAACACTTCTTGCATCTTTTGCCAGAATCTTGAAACAAATCTAGGGTCTCTATCTGTGACAGCCCCACCTTCCCCTAAGGCGAACCAGAGGGGTTAGCGGACTGCCTGCCCAGCTCTCGCCAGGACTAACGGTGCAGTTTAGAGCGATCTATTGCGTTCCGGAACTTATAACGAACGTAAACGAGTCAAAATGGAAAAATAACCCAAAATAAAAAAACAAATCCGGAGTCGGTCATGAATAGTAACCGACCCGTCAGAATCCAACCAAATAGCAAGCAAACATTCACATCTTGAACTTTAGCAATTACAACCCAAAGTGGCATACAAAAGTTTTCAAAAGTTCATATATACACGGGTTGCAAAAATTAAAAGTGAAAACGGCCCTAAAGATACATTTAGGGTTTCACTTCAAATACAATACAAAAGAGATATTCATCAAGTTCATTCGGCAACCATCTATCAAGATTCATTCCAAAAGAGTCATATTCCTATAAGGAAAACAAAAGGAACGGTGTGAGCTAATTGCCCAGTGAGATTACTGTGAGAACCCGTATTTTCCCTTAATGTTTTTCCTAGGGTTTTTCCCCTTTAATTGCATGTTTTCTGCATTTTCTGGCTTAGAGAATTTTCTTGGTGGATTTTATGGATAAATATAGTTTTTAGATGCTTTTTCTAGTATTGGAGAATTTTTAGAAAATTAAGAATATATGTTGGACGTGGGACCCACGAGTGCGAAAAGTTCGGGAAAATTCGGCCAATACGGTTAAGTTTCGGATACTGTGAAAAATTTATCGGGTGTTAAGAGATAAGTAGAGTGTGTGAGTTGATTGATGTGAGAGGAATAAGAAGTGATAAGATGGTATTAATGAGGTGACAAGTGTCACCCCCTTGTTGGTTTGACTTTAAGATTTACTATTCACTATTTTGACCTTGGACCAAAATTGGTTAAATATCTTCAAAAAATCACAAAAAAATTACCATTTCTTACCTCTTGTTGGCCGGCCATCTTGTGCAAGGAAGGAAGAAGAAACTCTTCAAGTTCTAGCTACTACTTGGTGCAAATCACCCAAAAACATTTGCTTACATCCATTTCTACTCCATAACATCCTTTCTTCTAGTGCTACTAAGTGTCTTAGTGAAGTTTATTTGAAGGTTTAAGGTGGCCAACATCTTTACATCTCTTGTCTCTTAGGTAAGTGATGTTTGCCTACTCCCTTACACTTAATGATGCTTAAATTGTGTCTATTGGAAGTGATAGTGAAGTATTTGGTGATTTATTTCTTTATTTGACTTGATTTGGTGAAGTTTTCAATTTTATGAGGAATTTTCTGGTTTCATATGATCTTGATGGTGTGGTTGTTTTTGATGGTTGGTAATAAGGGGCTTTGACTCAAGTAGGTGTGAATTGATGATAAATGCAATCAATTTTGGATTTGGAATGAAATGTGAAAAGTTAGGGTTCATGAACCCCTAATCTGTCCGAAATTTTAGGTCATAGATAGAGGCCGAATTGGACTTTTCTCAAAACATCAAAGTTGTAGGTATTGATTAGTTTGAAGTGCCTGAAAAATTTCAGGGTATTTGGAGTAGTGTAGAGTGAGTTATGCCGTTTTTACTGTTGCTGTTTTTGGTGAACAGAATGTGCGAACTGCGATAGTAATTGTCTGTTTTGACTGGAATTGGTTTGGATTTGGTTGTTGGTGTCTTCTGATGAAATGTAGCTTGATGTCTTAGCTTTCATGTACCTTTGGAATAAATGCAATTGGACCTGTGTAGGCTGAGATAGACGTATTACAGTTTTGTGTGATTTGGGAACCTGCAATTGCGGTTCTGGCTGGGTTTTCTGCATTTTTGACCTAGTTGTGCTAGGATTGGGACTGAGAGGCCTTCTACATTGTTGTAGCCCTGTATTTTAGCTTCGATATGGTGGGTCTTACACCCTCATCCGATAAGCGTAGCGCATTTTGTGCCATTACCGCATTAGGAGGCCAAAACTGTTTTTGTTGTTGGGACAAATGAGTTCCATTTCCTGAATTTCTGGTTTGCTATTATGCTTGTTTATGCATATGAAACCCTATTGGGTTATAATTGGCTTGGCTTTGTGACTCGTTATCGAGTCTTATGGTATTTTTTTACATGTTCTAGGGCGTGACGTTAGTGCACGACGTACTAGGGACGACGGTGCATGAAACCTCAGTTACTGAATTAGTGAGTATACTACTCACTTGAATGTTACAATGTGGCTTTGCTATATGTGATTTTGATGCCTTGAAGGCTTATTTGGCTATTGGAATTGATTGAGGTGAGGGTGTACTTGACCGCCCTCACCCCATGTGATACCGTTAATGACTGATTACCGTTTTACTGAAATACTGCACTTGCTATTGAATTCATGGAAAACTGAGATATTGAAATACTGCACTTACTGAGATATTGAATTCCATTCATGGAAAAACTGATTTGGTGTCGTTTGGACGAATATCCAACGGCCTTACTGTATTACTGAGCTCAACCCCGTAGGTAGTCAATTGAATCGAGCCGGCGAGGGCTTGGTCGTGAAAATTGACATGCCACGGGGACTGTACTGGGGAATCTTGTAGTAATGAGACTCTTGGTTCCGGTATACTCGAGTATTACCAAAAGCTACTGATTGGAGTGCGGGCCCGGTTGGGGTATGTTTGGTGGAAGGAATGGGAGTGAAGTGGGTTCTACGGTTGGTACTCATAAACGTTGACAG
Organism: Coffea eugenioides; assembly: GCF_003713205.1. Taxonomy (NCBI): domain Eukaryota; kingdom Viridiplantae; phylum Streptophyta; class Magnoliopsida; order Gentianales; family Rubiaceae; genus Coffea; species Coffea eugenioides. The sequence goes on from NC_040041.1 coordinate 26,100,527, forward strand.
AGAGTCAATGAGATTGGATCAAGAATATAAGCGTGGAAATGGGCTCTTGAGAGCCGTCCGTATCCTTTTACTGATTTGTTTTATTCCTGAATTGTGTACTCGAAATGAAAGATTATGCTTATATGATCCTTGTGCTTATGTGGTAGTAACTCACTGGGCTTAAGCTCATTCCGTTCCATTTGTTTTCCTTACAGGAAAATGACCACTTTTGGAAAGGTTATACTTGTTGGTTGTCAAGTTGAGCTCATGTAAATGCATCTTTTGGATAGCTCTTCGAATGAAACCCTAATGTGTATTGGGTTCACTTTCTTTTGATTGGCAAACCGAACATGTATATTCGTAGTGAATGATTTTGATATGCCGTTTTGGCTTGAAAATGTTACATTTCAATGTGTGTATGTTTGGTTGATATTTGGTTGAATTTTGGATCAACTCGTATTTCAAACGGCGAAAGAACAATTTTGGCTACTCTCGGCCTAGTATCTGGATTCTGACGTATCCAGCACAATTCATCTTCGGCTTCGAATTTCATTTTTATTTATTTTGTGATTTTGACATATTTGCCCATGTTGGTATGTTCCGGAACGTAATAGATCGACGTAAACTGATCCGTTAGTCCTGGCGAGAGCTGGGCAGGCAGTCCGCTAACCCCTTTGGTTCGCCTTAGGGGAAAGTGGGGCTGTCACAATTACTACTCAAGCAACCAAGTTCATAGATGCATCAAGCTTCTCAGTCCAATTCATCAAGAGTAAATAAAAACACACATCAATAATGAGGATAAAAGGATACGGGCGGCTCTCAAGAGCCCTTTTCCTCGTTGGCATTCTTGATCGGATCGCATTGACTCTCCGTCAATGTTTAAAAGTAACCAACCGTAGACTCCACTTTACTTCCGTTCCTTCCACCTAACATCCCCCTACCGGGCCCGAAATCCAAACACTTGCACTTTGGTATTACTCGAGTATACCGGAATCGAGAGTCTCGCATACTACAAGATTCCATATAACTTTACCCAAGGTTCATTAATTGGCACGACCAGGCTCTCGCCGGCTCGATTCAATCAACTACCAATGCGGTTGAGCTCAATGATAACATTTGTAGTCGTTGGATACTCGTCCAATCGACACCAAGTCAAGTACTTTCATTTCATGTAACATTTCATGTAACATTCCAATAACATGACAACAATGATATAAGGCATATAAGTGAGAGTGATAAAGTACACTTTCACTTCAATCAAGTCACATTCAATTCACTTCAAGCAATTTACATTCAAAGCCATATACTAACACACAAGTGAGTAGTACACTCACCAAGCTCGCAAATGTGGTTTCATGCACTTCCGTCAAAAGAACGTTGTGCACCAACGTCACGCCCTAAAACATGCAAACAAGTACAATGAGACTCGATAACGAGTCATAAACCAATGCCAAATACAACCCCAATAGGGTTCCATAAGCATATACAAACATTAGAGGAAACCAGAAAATGCGGAAATGCAATTAGTTTTGGCCCTGAAAAAAATAGTTTTTGACCTCTTTTTGCGGTAATGGCACCAAAGGCACTACGATTACCGGATGAAAGTGTACGATACACCGTTTCGAAGCTACAAGACAGGGCTACAACATTACAGAAGGTCACTCAACCCAGTTTTGAGTGCAAACAGGTCAAAAATGCAAGATACTACATCAAAACCGTAAAAACAGATTCACAAAACGCATTCTAGCGGAAACATCATAAATCAGGCTATCCAAGTCCAAATCCAGAAATTCCAAAACCAGCTGAAAGCTAAGAAACAGGGCTACATTTCATCAGAAGACCTCAACAACCAATTCGGAAGCAATTCCAGCCAAAACAACCAATTACAGGCGCAATTCTTACATTCGGGTAAAACCAGAACAGCAAGGGTAATTTCGACTTTTCTCATTCTACGCTACTCCGATTGACCTGAAATTTTGTAGGCACCCTACAACTTTCATGTTTTAAGACAAGGCCAATTCGGCCTCTAACTAGGAGCTATAAATTCGGGCAGAATGTTCCCTAACCAAAACCTAACTTTCCAAAATTTCTTCCAATTCAGCAATTGTTTGCAATTAACCACTTTTTCCACCTCTTAGAGTCATTATATACCATTTCCAATCATCATAGATAACCACACAATCATGCTCATATTAAAACAGAAAAATCCCCAAAAATAATAAAACTTCATCACTTCAACCACAAATCAAGAAATAACCCATAATATTGCACCTTATACTACCACTAATCACAAATTAAGCATCATTAGAGGGAGGAGAATGGTTCTTCTCAACTCACCTTAGAAACAAGAGAGAGAGAGAGCAATAGGTCCTCTTAGCTTTCCAAATAACTCCACAAATCAACTCACAAACACTACTTGAAGAGGTTTTATGGAGAAATTGCAAGTTTCAATGGTTGGTTGGATGGATTTGAGCTAAATAGAAGCAAAACTTGAAGGGCCGGCCAACAAGGGAAGAGAAATGGAGAAATTTTGGTTGTTTTTTTTGATTTAGCTAGTCAATTGGTAAGACCATGAATAGTGGTCTTAAAGGTAAACCCACTCAAATGGTGACACTTGTCACCTTTTATTAAATGCTTACCTATCTTGTCTCTCTTATACCAATCCACTTAGCCTCCTCTAATTATCTCTTAACACCCGGTAAATGAATTCCAGTATCCAAAACTTAACCTAGTTGACCGAATTTTTCCGAATTTTTGCACTATTGGGTCCCACGTCCGGTATACGCTCTGAATTTCTCAAAACCTATTCGATACTAGAAAAATCATCTAAAAATTATATCTGCTCCTTAAAAGTATCTAGAAATTTTTCCTAATCACGAAAATGCAGAAAACAAGCCATGGAAAATAATAAAACCTAGAAAATGGGAAAAATACGGGTTCTCACACTCTCTCCCCCTTAAAAGAATTTCGCCCTCGAAATTTTACCTTCAAAATTTAAAGTAACCAATGGCTTGTACCTTCTCCGTCTTCAGAGTCAGAAGAAACGAGGTTCTTCATTCCAGTCCCTTCTCCACTTGACGGTCCAGGGTCGGTCTTGGTTGGTTGTTGGGTTCCTTTCTTTTCACGCGCTTTAATTGGGCAATGAGCAATTCGATGCTCGACGCTCCCACAGCGCAGACATCTCCTCCCCTTTCTCCAACAATCCACTTCAATATGATTGGATTTTCCACAATAACCACAACTTGTCACACCACCCTCTCCACGACCCTTCTTAGCAAATGACCTACCTCGCTTACCCTGTTCTGGCCTTTGACTCTCAAGAGATGCGCTCCTTTTCTTTGCATGGAAGGTCTTCACTTGTGGCCTTGCAACTTCGGTCCTTTGAGTTTTCTCTAGAACCCCCATGGAAGTAGTGCTTTGTGCCATTGCTAAGGCCTCCACGGAAATCCCTTCGTATTTCCTTTTTAGCTCTAAGTTCTTGTGCAAGAGCTCAATTTTCTCTGAATACTCGTGCTTCCATCGCCCTTCCCAGTATGCGACTAGTTTCTTTTGGACTTCTATTTCGTCTCGAAGAACCGCGATTTCCTTATACATCTCAACCCAACGTGCCATCTCACAGAATTGCTGGACCTCAGATGGTAGCCTGTCGGCAAAACAATGGGTCATAATAAAGTCTTGAATACAAGTGGCACTCTTGGTCCATGTTTGGTTCAGCTGTTGTTTCCTCCCTTTCTTCTCTTGACTCTTGGTCTCGTTTTGTTTCACTGCTATGACCATGTCCGCGACTACGTCTCTTTTTTCTTTTTTTCCCCTCTCTCTTTTTTTTCCAAAAGGGTACTTTAATGCATGAATGCAATAAATTGACTAAAATAACAAAATCTATCATACCAATTACACAAATAACATATCGCACATAACATGCCATATTAAAAGACGGATAAGCAAGTACACAAATACATATCAAGTTGGACAGATAACCATATATACAAGCACATATACTAACGTCAGGTGGTAGTAATATACGGACGAACCAAAAGGAAAAGGTGAAGTCGTCCCAGTATCAGCCCGTCTGGTCTCTCACGTCACTTATTATCCAAACTAGATGTCCATTGATCTCTTGTGCTCATTCTAGTCAGACAAAGCCTGTTCATGTTTCCAAAATACCAGGCTCGTTTCCAAAATACAAGGCTCAAATACCTAGTAGCTTGCATCGCCTCAATTCTAGAGTACTCGGGCACGAGAATCCGAAATAAGATAGTTCACATCTCGAGCTGGCCAGTCCCAAGAGTAAACCATCTACAAATCAAAATTCCTGCCCGACATACTTATCTTTGGTCCTTAGATACCATGAGAAAGATTAAAGACCTATAACACTTCAAGGTTCATAGCTTATCCTCGAACGAGCACTTAATCCTTCATACCCATTCGGCCATCCGTTGAATGGCTGTGGCGACTTGATCTGGCCCATTTTCATTATTTCCTTCAGAGCCTCGTCCTGGCTCCCCATCCCTACTTGGACCACCGGAATCCATCTAGGGGTACAAGTCTATAGATCGGAACATAACATGCACTTATTGTCCAAACTATAGGCAAAAGAGGGGACACAAAACTTATGCATAAAAGACACACAAAAGAGAAGTTCTAAAATTATACTCAAATATATACATGTATTTAAAAAGTCACACCCAAAAGATTTATAATTTACCCGACCTCCAGTTGGTACAAAACCCAATATACACATAAGCACTGGCTCCAAAAATCTAGCCAGTCAACCAAATAACAAAAGGGAGTAGTCATGCCAGTTCTAACAAAAGTAATCCACAAAAGTACCACCAGCTAAACAAAAGTACAAAAGCAACCCTACACGCCTCCCCTAGGGCCCAGGTTCCCAACGGAACCTAACGTGTCCACCTCGTCCATCACCTCTGGACCGGCGGCTCGTGGAGGTGCCTCCGCGGCCATATCTAGTATGACCTCGCAGTCCATCGAAATACTCCGAACCCTCTCCTTCAGCTGCCTCTTCATAGCGAAGAGGTGCTGGTGTGTGTCCTGAAGCTGACGGCGAAAAGCGTCCCCCCTATGCATCTCATCTCGGAGACCCCGCTCCAAGTCCCTAATGTGCATCGCCTGCCCGTGGCCAACCTCTCTGGCCTCCTCTAGCTGACTAATCAGGCTGCGTCGCTCATCGTCCACTTCCAGGACGACCTCGTCAGGGTAACTGTACGTATCCCAACACCTACAAGGTCGGTGAGACACCTGACCAAAAGGGGAGTACAAAGTATAAGGCTCTCCAGGCCTCTGCCGATAGCGGATCGCCCGCTTACGCAACACTCGATCCTCTGGGCCCCTCGCACTCAGAGGTCTCGGTCCCACGCCACTGGGTCCCGCACCACTCGAACTGCCCGGGTACATATCTTCAAAACATTAATTCGTCAGTTCTCTGGCATTTCAGCTTAAAATATATATATCAGTCATCTTAAAAGAATCAAGTATGCCTAGTGCCTATCACGTATGTCCCACTTGCCCCAAGTCCTCTTAACCTAGGCGCTCTGATACCACCTGTGACAGCCCCACCTTCCCCTAAGGTGAACCAGAGGGGTTAGCGGACTGCCTGCCCAACTCTCGCCAGGACTAACGGTGCAGTTTAGAGCGATCTATTGCGTTCCAGAACTTATAACGCGCGTAAACGAGTCAAAATGGCAAAATAATCCAAAATAAAAAAATAAATCCGGAGTCGATCATGAATAGTAACCGACCCGTCAGAATCCAACCAAATAGCAAGCAAACATTCACATCTTGAACTTTAGCAATTACAACCCAAAGTGGCATACAAAAGTTTTCAAAAGTTCATATATACACGGGTTGCCAAAATTAAAAGTGAAAACGGCCCGAAAGATACATTTAGGGTTTCACTTCAAATACAATACAAAAGAGATATTCATCAAGTTCATTCGGCAACCATCTATCAAGATTCATTCCAAAAGAGTCATATTCCTGTAAGGAAAACAAAAGGAACGGTGTGAGCTAATTGCCCAGTGAGATTACTACTCAAGCAACCAAGTTCATAGATGCATCAAGCTTCTCAGTCCAATTCATCAAGAGTAAATAAAAACACACATCAATAATGAGGATAAAAGGATACGGGCGGCTCTCAAGAGCCCTTTTCCTCGTTGGCATTCTTGATCGGATTGCATTGACTCTCCGTCAATGTTTAAAAGTAACCAACCATAGACTCCACTTTACTTCCGTTCCTTCCACCTAACATCCCCCTACCGGGCCCGAAATCCAAACACTTTCACTTTGGTATTACTCGAGTATACCGGAATCGAGAGTCTCGCATACTACAAGATTCCATATAACTTTACCCAAGGTTCATTAATTGGCACGACCAAGCTCTCACCGGCTCGATTCAATCAACTACCAATGGGGTTGAGCTCAATGATAACATTTGTAGTCGTTGGATACTCGTCCAATCGACACCAAGTCAAGTACTTTCATTTCATGTAACATTTCATGTAACATTCCAATAACATGACAACAATGATATAAGGCATATAAGTGAGAGTGATAAAGTACACTTTCACTTCAATCAAGTCACATTCAATTCACTTCAAGCAATTTACATTCAAAGCCATATACTAACACACAAGTGAGTAGTACACTCACCAAGCTCGCAAATGTGGTTTAATGCACTTCCGTCAAAAGAACGTTGTGCACCAACGTCACGCCCTAAAATGTCACGACCCCATTTTCCCCTAAGGCGAACCAGAGGGGTCAACGGGCCGCCTGCCCAGCTCTCGCCGGGACTCAGTCGTTCACTACAGTCCTCAAATGAATTACAATATAAATCTCCAAAATTACATCAAATTCTCCAATAATTACATATCACAAATGCAGCGGAAACTGATTCCAATCGTGGAACGTATACTTACATCCATATCAATTTCAAATATTTATACAAGACCAACTCGTACATAAAATAGATCCAAACTTAAACTGTACACGATATAAGCCATCCAGTCACGTGGATAAGCACTCCAAGTTTTTCTTCGCCTTGAGCCCTGGGGGGGGGAAATAAAACATTTTGGGGTGAGCTAAAAGCTCAGCGAGTAACCAAATAAAACCAGTAATCAAATTGGTTTAACAATATTTCTTTTCAATGATGTCATATAGCAATGATGTCATAAATCAAATGATAAATCCGGAAGCCACTACATCATTTGCAAAACAGTAATATATGGATTATCAATAATTCAAGAAACATTTACAATGGAAAGCGATAGTAACATTCATGAAAGGATACATTCATTCTCCTGACATTTCCTCGCTCATTTGGCCATTCATTTCATTTCATTCACCCCGTCCCTGGCTTTTGGCCAGGCTCCACCAACCTACATAGGTAATACTCGAGTATACCAAACGTTCACCCAAGTTCCTAATCGCCTGACCGAGTCCGCTTCTGGCTCAAGACGACCGGTAACAAGGGGCAATGGCCAGTTCAGCCCAAACGGCTTACATTCATGCGCAAGTAACATTTCAATCGAAAATTTCACATTTATCGAGGTCGAGTGCGATAAAGTACACACTCACCTCGAAAACTCGTTTTGTAAATCATTATAAGCGCTTAACACGTTATCAACCAAAATACAAGTCATGAAGTCAAGAAATATAGCAAACAAGGCACACTCACATGCCAGCACGCATGATATGCAAGAAAACATTTCAAAAGTAACTTTGTAAACAGTTCAAAAGTAAATAATGTAAGAAACGGTTCATAAATAACTTTAGAAATAGTTTGAGGTCACTCACCTCCACGGCTTCCATCATTCAAGTCCAAGCCTTTCACATGAAACTTAAGGTAACCAACGCTATTAAAAATCGGACAGCATTTCCCCATAAATTCATCCTTTCCATCCTACAATCAAACCCAAGCACAAAGCAATTAACCACAATTGCTCAAAACCAGAAAACAGTTTTGACGTCCTTTTGTGGTAATGGCACCAAAGGTATTACGAGTATCGGATGGAGGTCCAAGACCCACCGTTTCGAAGCTAAGAACCAGGGCTACAACAATGTAGAAGGCCACTCAGTCCAAATCCTAGCACAACTAGGTCAAAAATGCAGAAAACCAACCCAGAACCGTAATTGCAGGTTCCCAAATCACACAATGCTGTAATTCGTCCAACTCAGTCTACACAGGTCCAAATGCATTGATTCCAAAGGAACATGAAAGCTAAGACATCAAGATACATTTCATCAGAAGACACCAACAACCAAATCCAAACCAATTCCAGTCAAAACAGACAATTACTATCGCAGTTCGCACATTCTGTTCACCAAAAACAGCAACAGTAAAAACAGCATAACTCACTCTATACTACTCTAAATTCCCTGAAATTTTGCAGGCACTTCAAACTCATCAATACCTACAACTTTAATGTTTTGAGCAAAGTCCAATTCGGCCTCTATCTATGACCTAAAATTTCGGACAGATTAGGGGTTCATGAACCCTAACTTTTCACATTTCATTCCAAATCCAAAATTGATTGCATTTATCATCAATTCACACCTACTAGAGTCAAAGCCCCTTATTACCAACCATCAAAAACAACCACACCATCAAGAACATATGAAACCAGAAAATTCCTCAAAAAAATAAAAACTTCACCAATTCAACCAAACTCAAGAAATAATCCATGAAATTGCATCTTATAACACCACTAATCATGAATTGAACATCATTAGAGGAAGGAGAGGTGTTCATCCACCACTCACCTTAGCAAAACAAGAGGGAGAGCTACTTGTCACCTTAGCTTCTCAAACAACTCCACCAAACAACTCACAAACACTAAGTGAAGAGGTTTTATGGAGAAATTTGAAGTTTTAACGGTTGGATCAAGAGATTGAGCAAGAAAATGGAAGGCAAAAGTTGAGGGATTTTCTTTCTTTTCTCCTTATGTTGCTCGGCCAAGAAGAACCAGAAAATGAAGAAGATTAAGCTAGTTTATAAGGTAAGAAGGTAGGAAAAATAAGGATTAATTTCCACCACAAGTTTGGCTAACACTTGGTCTAATTTCAACCACACAATTTTTCTCTTTCCTTGTTTTTTCTTTGCCTTAAATTTCGGCCAATAGGATGGCCAAGAGGGGGAAGATATTTTGCTCCATTAATGATAAACTTGTATGGCAAGAAAGTGGAATCAAGTGGTGCATTTAACCGGTAGTGCGTGGGTCCCACGTTCAAAATACGCTTTTAATTTCTCAAAAACTAACCGATACTAGAAAAATTATTTTAAAACTATCTTTGCTCATAAACTTTATCTGGGGAATTTTTCTAATCAAGAAAATGTAGAAAAGGCGGGCGATTTAAAAAAAAATAAACCCTAGAAAATTAGAAAATTTTCGGGTTCTCAAACTCATTCTTTTTCGGGGCATCACATAAAACATGCAAACAAGTACAATGAGACTCGATAACGAGTCATAAACCAATGCCAAATACAACCCCAATAGGGTTCCATAAACATATACAAACATTAGAGGAAACCAGAAAATGCGGAAATGCAATTAGTTTTGGCCCTGAAAAAAAACAGTTTTTGACCTCTTTTTGCGGTAATGGCACCAAAGGCACTACGATTACCAGATGAAAGTGTACGATACACCGTTTCAATGCTACAAGATAGGGCTACAACATTACAGAAGGTCGCTCAACCCAGTTTTGAGTGCAAACAGGTAAAAAATGCAAGATACTACATCAAAACCGTAAAAACAGATTCACAATACGCATTCTAGCGGAAACATCATAAATCAGGTTATCCAAGTCCAAATCCAGAAATTCCAAAACCAGCTGAAATCTAAGAAACATGGCTACATTTCATCAGAAGACCTCAACAACCAATTCGGAAGAAATTCCAGCCAAAACAACCAATTACAGGCGCAATTCTTACATTCGGGTAAAACCAGAACAGCAAGGGTAATTTCGACTTTTCTCATTCTACGCTACTCCGATTGACCTGAAATGTCATTCCCTACAACTTTCATGTTTTAAGCCAAGGCCAATTCGGCCTCTAACTAGGAGCTATAAATTCGGGCAAAATGTTCCCTAACCAAAACCTAACTTTCCAAAATTTCTTCCAATTCAGCAATTGTTTGCAATTAACCACTTTTTCCACCTCTTAGAGTCATTATATACCATTTCTAATCATCATAGATAACCACACAATCATGCTCATATTAAAACAGAAAAATCTCCAAAAATAATAAAACTTCATCACTTCAACCACAAATCAAGAAATAACCCATAATATTGCACCTTATACTACCACTAATCACAAATTAAGCATCATTAGAGGGAGGAGAATGGTTCTTCTCAACTCACCTTAGAAACAAGAGAGAGAGAGAGAGCAATAGGTCCTCTTAGCTTTCCAAATAACTCCACAAATCAACTCACAAACACTACTTGAAGAGGTTTTATGGAGAAATTGCAAGTTTCAACGGTTGGTTGGATGGATTTGAGCTAAATGGAAGCAAAACTTGAAGAGTTTCTTCCTTTCTCTTTTGAGAGAGAGGGCCGGCCAACAAGGGAAGAGAAATGGAGAAATTTTGGTTGTTTTTTTTGATTTAGCTAGTCAATTGGTAAGACCATGAATAGTGGTCTTAAAGGCAAACCCACTCAAATGGTGACACTTGTCACCTTTTATTAAATGCTTACCTATCTTGTCTCTCTTATACCAATCCACTTAGCCTTCTCTAATTATCTCTTAACACCTAGTAAATTAATTCCAGTATCCAAAACTTAACCTAGTTGACCGAATTTTTCCGAACTTTTTGCACTAGTGGGTCCCACATCCGGTATACGCTCTTAATTTCTCAAAACCTATTCGATACTAGAAAAATCATCTAAAAATTATATCTGCTCCTTAAAAGTATCTAGAAATTTTTCCTAATCACGAAAATGCAGAAAACAAGCCATGGAAAATAATAAAACCTAGAAAATGGGAAAAATACGGGTTCTCACACTATCAGACACAATACTTATAGGTATCCCAAGCCTTCCTTGGAAGCATCTGTGTAGATCACAAAACTATCTTTTCTATTCGATAGAGCTAATACAGGTGCTCTTGTCAAACTTTTCTTCAATTCCTGAAAACTTTCTTCACACTTAGGACTCCATATAAACTTCCCACTTTTCTTGGTTAATTTAATCATAGGTCCAGCAATTCTAGAAAAATTCTTAATGAATCTCCGGTAATACTGTGCTAACCCTATAAAACTTCGAACCTCAGTAGGGTTTTCCGATCGTTTCCACTTTGAAACAGCTTCAACTTTAGCTGGATCCACTTTAATCCCATCCTTAGAAATTATGTGACCTAAGATGTTACTTCCTTCAACCAAAACTCACACTTGCTAAACTTAGCATACAATTGATATTCCCTCAGGGTTTGTAAAACAATTCTCAAGTGCTTCTCGTGATCCTCCACATTCTTAGAGTATACTAGTATATCATCAATAAATACCACCACAAATTGATCCAGATAAGGCTTAAAGACCCTATGCATTAGATCCGTAAAAGCAGCAGGTGCATTGGTCAGTCCAAATGACATTACTGCAAACTCAAAGTGTCTATACCTCGAGTTAAAAGTAGTTTTGGGTATTCCTTTCTCCAAAATCCTCAATTGATAGTAACCCTATCTCAAATCCAACTTCGAGAACACTACCGCCCCTTGCAATTGGTCTAATAATTCATCAATGTGGGGCAATGGGTACTTATTCTTAATAGTGACATCATTCAAGCCTCAGTAATCTATGCACAACCTTAAACTCCCATCTTTCTTCTTAACAAATAAGACCAGGGCTCCCCACGGTGAATCACTCTCTTTTATAAAACCCCGTTCCAACAAGTCCTGCAATTGTTACTTTAATTCTTTCAGCTCAGCTGGAGCCATTCTATATGGCGTCTTAGAGATAGGTACTACTCCTGGAGTCACATCAATCTTAAAAGTTATTTCCCTTTCAGGGGGTAAAGACTCTAACTCTTCAGGAAAGACATCTGGGTACTCTTTCACTATAGGCATGTCCTCCAGTCTCACTTTATCACTAGGAGTGTTGATTAGAAAAGCCAAGTATCCCTGAGCTCCCTTACTTTAACATTTTCCTAACTCGAATCCCTGAGATAAGTGCAGATGAACCTAATCTGCCCCTTACATCCAGTTTCAAAGTCGCCTCTCCCGGAATGCACAATTCTATCATTTTCGTCTTACAATTCAATTGGGCATTGTAACGGGCTAACCAGTCCATTCCTAGGATCACATCGTATCCCTTAATCGCTAAGCCTATCAAATCGGCCAGTAGTTTCCGTTCTCCAACCCAGATCTCACAATCTCTGTATACCAAGTTAGCAATTAGACTTTGATCCCCAGTAGGCATCCTAACCTCCAAGTCATAAGGTAACTTAATTGGTTTCAAGTCAATTCCACTCATGAAATTAGGGTTTACAAAAGAATGTGTTGCACCCGGATCAATTAAAATCCTAGCTAAACGGTGAAAAATAGGGATCGTACCTTCAACCACCTCAGTCGCATCGGGAATCTGTTGATGGTCCAGTGCATAAACCCTAATAGGTACCTTAGGTCGACTTCCCCCAGCTCTGGTCTGCTTAGAGGTTGACTTTTCTGGCCTTTGAGAGTTACCTCCTATTTTTGGCATATTTGGACAACCCGCGACTTGATGTTTAGCGCTACCACAAAACAGACATTTCCCAGATTTTCTCCAACAATCATTCTCGGAGTGGTTGGATTTACCACAGTACCCACAAGTAACTTGAGGGGTCACGGCCGAACCACTAGAAGGCACTTCCCTCGCTTGAACTGGCCCACTATGACCTCCTCTGGATAAAGCTCCCCTTGAAGCTCCAGCGGTCCTCATTCCTCCCATTCCTCTTCCTATTTTGGAAGGCTATGTATTCTTACTAGCCTGTCGAGAAGTATGACTAGAAAAGTTCCTTTTTCTATTATGGAAGTCCCTAACTTGCATTCTTGCACTCTCAACCCTTTGCGCTTTCTCTAGAGTCTCAATAAATGTAGAGATTTGGGCTGCGGCCAAGCCCTCATGGATTTCTACATTAAGCACTTGTACAAACCGTCTTATCCTTTTCCGTTCATTGTTTACCAATTCAGGGGCATACTTAGAAAGCTTAGTAAATTTCCCTTCGTACTCCGCTACACTAAGAGTTCCTTGTTTCAACTTGATGAACTCATCCTCTCTCTTTTCTTGGATTAAGGGCGGAAGAAATTCTTCATTGAACTCCCTCGTGAAATTCTCCCAAGTCCAAGGGGTTTGGGCTCTCTCCCACTTTCCCCTTATCACGTCCCACCAAGCACGAGCCACTCTCTCAAATTGGAAAGTAGCAAAATTCACTCGCCTATCCTCGGTATAGTCTAAAGCGGCGAATATGTTGGTCATCCTCTCCAACCAATTCTCCGCCACCTCCGGATCAGGTTCACCAATGAACTTAGGCGGGTTAAATTTCAGGAACCTCTCCAAGGCTCTATCTTCCCCTCTATCTTGTCCCCCAATTTGATTAAGTGGTCCAGGACCCTATCTCTCAGCTAACCGTCCGAGAATATCAGTCATTCTATTAATGGCAGTAGCCACTTGGTTACCCTCTATGTTCCCTTGCCCTTGGGTCGGTCCAGTTGCCGATCCCTGGTCATCCCCATGAGATTGGGCCTGTCTAGTCCCTTGCCACGACCTTGACCACTCCTTCGTCCTTCCATTATCCTAGTTGTGCCTAGTGCAAGAAATGAATCAATTACGCGGGAAAAATACTTAAAACAAGGACCAATCGCGAAAAATATTGAAAATAGCAATAATTTACATTCATTATCATGTCAAGACCAATACAATTAGCAAGTCATGGGGGAGTACAAAAATATAGCACATAGTTGCCACAAACGTACTTTTAGTCACATACGACTAAAGTAAAGTCAAGTGCCTCAAAAGTAGGCCACACAGTCAAACAAAAATACAATGGCCTTGGCACTAGCATCACCCCAACTAATCCTAACTATATCAGTCAAAAGGGCCTATCACTCTGAATCTAGTCCACAGTAGGGCTTCCAAGTGGAATCTCCTCCTCAGGATCCTCCTCCTGATCCGGACTCTGGATAAGATCCATTACCTCATCAACCAACCTACCAGTATCCGCTAGGATCACAGAAGCCCGATCTCGGACCTCCTCACCTAACCTAGTAAGTCGAGCCCTAGTTATCTGAAACTCCTCGCGAGTGACCTCAGCCGTAGCCACCTCGCCAACTAATACCTCCTCAAGCTCAACAATCCTCTCACCCTGAGCACTAACCATCTGTCTCAGTCCCTCCACCTCCTCAAGTAAATCGAACACCAACTGACGACGCTCATCGGCCAGAGCTAGTACAAGGTGGTTCGGGTAGGCAAACGTCAACCTACACGAACATCGAGGATACCTATTAGCTGTCGAATAACGCACACGTGCTCTCCCACCTAGAGCTCGGTAGTAAATAGGCCTAGGAGGCTCTACATGGCCATTAGCATGGCCATTCCCATTAGCTGCAGGGGTTCCGTTCCCATTCTCCATTCCTACAAAACAACCACACTTTTCGGATTAGAAACTTAGTCACCAGCTCACTCAGATATCACTTAAGGTATGACTAAGTCATCCTATCTCAAATCTTAAGGGTAAGGTTTCTAGTATATCTCCCAAATAAATCTCTAACCTAGCGCTCTGATACCAACTGTGACGTCCCCACTTCTCCCTAAGGCGAACCAAAGGGTATCCGCGGGATGCTTGCCCAACTCTCGCCAGGACTCAAGACAATTTGATTCACGCTTAACGATACATAACGATTAATACAAGCCAAATAAAGAAAAGTCGCTTCCATAATCGAATATCCAAGTCTTATACCACGAGTTCAAAATACATCAGCTATCCAATTCTTACATCAGGTATCCAAAAGATACATCAATCCCCAAAATATACAACAGCCAAAATGTTTAGTCATTTACATTTGAAACCCTAATACAAAAGTACATCCAAAGGGATTTCTCCAAATTTCACTCCATGTCCATTCCTGTTAAGGAAAACAAATCTACGGGGTGAGCAATTGCTCGTGAGGCCAAGAAAACACACATGCAAGCACGTTGTTCAAGTAACAATCCCATTTGACGAGTAAAACAATAATAGTCAAGTAAATAACAATTCAAGCTAGAAAAGTAAACAGAAACAATTCAAGGATATAGGAGCTCCCAGGAGCTATTTTTCCACTTGCACGATCAAGAACCTCCACGAATTGACACTCTGTTAATCGGGTAGGCTATAGTCCGTAGAACTTCACTTATCATGTCCCCGTTCACCGTTACATACCCTGTACTGGGCCCGCCTGTCGCTTGTTTGAGGCAATACTGCTCGAGTATGCTAGGCAAGACCTCTCAATAGGTCAATCTTATGTTTTCTCATGGTTCACCAAGGAGCCCGACCAAACCCATACCGGCTCGAGTCCAAGGTTGGCCAGTGAGAATTGGGCGTCCCCCAATTAATATTTATGAGTCGAGGAGATTCACTCCAACGACGTATGCAGTCATAGCATACCATTTCATTTCATTCAATCATTCAATACATTCAATCACTCATTTCATTTCAATCAATTCAATCATGAGTAATTCATTTCAAATGAGAACGAGTGCGGTAACGTACACACTCGATTCAGCATTTCCAAAATCTCCAATCACTAATAACAATTAAGCACGTATCAAGTTCACATACACTTGACACTCACCAAGTAATTCTAGAAGTAAACCACAAGCGGTTGTTTAGGCGTCTCATGTGAGATCCTCTTGAAGGTCCTCTTGAGTACCTGAGCAATTAACAATTAACTATTATACACTATCGCTTAAAACCCCTACTTATCGAGAAAGATTGCACTCGTGTACAATCTAAGAAGATATCATGAGAATGAGCCTTAATTACTCGTAAATCGAGGCTCAAAAGTGGGGTTTAAAAAAATACAAAAAAAATCTGATTTTCATCTTTAAAATCAATGTAAAACGGTCAAATGAAATCGAAGGAAAATGGAGAGTTCTAAAAACTCAATTTCCTTTAAGTTCGGAAATTTCAGATTTGACAAGCAATCCTTGAAAAATCATATCTCACTCTCTGTTGGTCCAAAATTGGAAAACTTGGTACCGTTGGAAACTAGTTCTGAAGTATTAAAAGTTCTTAGAAGACACCTTTCCATGATTCAAAATGGAAGACACTCAAAATTCGGCTCAAAGTTGCTGATTTGGACTCCCCGGACAGATTTAGGGTTGGTTTTTGGCAAAATTTGGAAATTCGGTAAAATTCGTAGAATAGGAACATGCCTCTCAAATTTGAAAATCAATTAGAGTTACAATCAAAGTTTAGAACACAACAAACGGAACAATAATCGGAGTTTTGAGCGCCAAGATATAGCAGCTCAAAGTTGCTTAAAATTTCTCGCTGAACAAGGATTTTCCAGATTTGAAACATAGACTTTGGGACTTCAGTTGGGCATCAAAATGGGCTTTGAATGGCACCAAATTTGGTAGTATTACCCTAACATATAAGGGCTATTCCTCTGTCAAATTTCATGCAAAAAATTCATATGGAAGGTCAGTTAACAAAGCCACTAAAGTTCCAAGAATTTCCAAGGCAAACCTGCCTTGTACTTCCGTTTTCCTTTTTTCCTAACTTTTGACCAATGAAATCCACTCAAATCCAGTTCATTTATGAAGAAAAGGTCTAAGAAACATCCAAAATACATTTGGTAGGTGATTGACACCAAAAGTTTCAAGATAACAAGTCCCAATTCGAAATAAGCCATTGGCTAACCCAAAATTAGGGTTTTCAATCACCAATGCAGTTCTGTAATTCGGCCAAACTAACTCAATTCAACTTGGAATTGGGTGTAGTTGGTGGCGTTGGAAACCAAATTCATAAGTTTACAATTTCTCAGAAGAAATCATTTTTAAATTCTGTCCATAACTAGAGCAACAAGTCACAACACATAACAGGTTTTCTAACACAGCAGTGAAACAGGACAGTTAATTTTGAAAAACTGGTACGGCTTACTCAGGATGAATCAGGGGATGCAATTTATACCATCAGAAAACTGGAAGTGTCTAGTTTCTAATTCCATAAATGGCACTCGATTTCGATGTCGGAGCAAAGAGTTATAGTCGTTTGAAATTCGCTGCCAGAGTAACTCTGGACACGTTTTCCAGCTTTGAAACCATTTAGAAAATTCAACTTTTGGCCAACCAAATCAAGTGATTTTTGGTGGAAAATTTCCACACAACCTATACAACATATCTACATCAAAATAAAGTCAATTTAACCACAAAAAAATTGCACCAAAGGTTTGACAAGAATAGGGCAGATTCGGCCGTTCTTCATGCATCACTTCCTTTGATTTTCTTTTCACTTTTTCCACTTATCTCTACTAGATTAACACTTAATCAACACAAATAACATCCAAACTCATCAAATCAGATCATCAAGTCCATTGTGGGATTTCATAGAGCCCACTCACACGATTTTCAACAATCCAAAGCTACCCACATGAAGCTACAAGCTTCTAAGTGTAATCTAACTTATAAAAGCTAAGATTCAAGGGTTGGATGATTAGCTACCTCCTTTGATGATAAACTCAGAAATTTTCGGTCCTTTGAGCTCCAAGAAAACCGTGAGAATGAAGCTCTTCTCCTAGCCCAAGATGATCTCCAAGTTATTTGCAAGGTGTGGCAGGAATTTGAGATGATTTGGTGCAAGATTGAGTGAGATGAGATGAAGAAATTTTTGCTCCTTCTTCCTTGGTGTTGCACGGCTGCTTAGAGAGAGAAAGGATAGAGTTGTGGCTGATGGAAAATCTTCTAGAGTAAGCTTGGTAGTTGGCTCTAAGGTGCACAAAAGTCAACTCTCCAATAGTGCGCGTACGCGCGCGTTTCGTGCCCGTTTCCTCTCGGGTTTGTTTCACTTGTGCACTAAACCTCTAATGCACTTCCATTAACACTATTGTTATTCACTCTTAATAGTCGAACAATAAATGTCCAAAGTCCGTCAATTAATCGCGCGCGCGAAAACGCGTACTTCTGATTTGTGCGCGATAAAGCGAAATTTCTAAGAAATTCGTATAACGATAGTATAACTAACTAATATTTGAGTACTTAAAAATAAAAATAACCCTTTTAGGGTAAACCAATAAATACGTGAATAAACCGATAAAATAATTAAATAAAAATAAAATAAATTACGAGTCCTCACATATAATAGATTGCCTTACCCTTATGAGCACATTTTCTAAAATACCTATTGAATATATAATGGATCAGTCCACCAATTGCAAAGAGATATTAGTAGCTTTGACCTTTTGAAGTCCCAACCTCCGGACAACCGATAGAGGCATAAGTGACACAATTGCACTTAGATCACATAGAGCATTAGAGAAATGCAATACAAGGAATAGAAAAGCTTCTCAAATCTTTTAATTTAGAAGGGAGTTTGATTTTAATCAATGCACTACACTCCTCCGTTAATGCTATTATCTCATTATCCGTGATCTTTCTCTTCTCTGAAATGATATCCTTCAAAAAATGTGCATAAGAGGAAATCTGTGTAATAGCATCAACGAAAAGAATGTTAATGTGCAACTGTTTAAAAATTTTGAGGAATTTCTCAAACTTCCGATCCTTCTCATCTTTCTTCAATCTATGAGATAAAGGAACAGTATTAAAATTTATATTGGAAGGAGGTACATCAATATCAATAACAACATGATCATTTTGGCTCCCTTTTAATCCTTCATTTGCTTCCTCATCCTTTTCACCACTTGAATTGCCAAAGTTAGGTTCCTCGACCATTTTACCACTTCTAAGAGTGAAAACATTGACATGCTCTCTAGGGTTTACTTTGATTTTACTAGATAACTCTCCACAGCTACTATTGTTAATCGAATTGGTAATTTGACTAATTTGGACGTCCATATTTGTGAGGACTCATGTTTTTATCCTTAAATAGCCATTCTTATAATTATTTGCCCTAGTATTAGTTAATTATATTTTAGTTGCATGAATTTCTTTTAAACTTAGCTTTATCTCGCGCGAGTCGAAAGTTCGCGCATTTCGCGTCGGAACGACTAAGTGGGGATTTGATAAATTTATATTTGTGAGGACCCGAAAATTTTCTTATTTTTATCTTATTTTACTGGCTTATTTAAATATTTATTCACCCATTTTCTCCGAATTATTTATTTCAACCATTTTAAATCCATTTACATGGAACTATGCCTTAGTTTTATTTTAAAAGCGTTCCGTTAGCAAATTTTTCTGTTGCTTGTCTAGTAAGAAATAGCGAATGCACGTTTTTTGAGGTAATATTCGATTTGAGAGTGCAATGATCTTGGAGATTTGAGGACTCATGTTTTATCCTTAAAATAGTTATTTTTATGATTATTTACCCTAGTATTAGTTACTTATATTATCGTTACAAGAATTTCTTTTAAGTTTCGCTTTATCGCACGCGAATCTGAAGTTCACGTATTTCAAGTCGGAACGGCTAAATGGAGATTTAAGAAACTTACACTAGACTACTAAGAGTGAATAATTATAGTGTTAAAGGAATTACATTTGAGGTTTAGTGCACAAGTGTATCAAACTCGAGAGAAAACGGTGGTACGAAACCCACGCGCGACCACTAGTGAGAGTTGACTTTTTTGCACACAATTTAAAGTAGCTTTCCTTCATTCTTTCTCCCCAAGTTTCACTACACAACCACTCCCTCACCATCTCTCATTTTCGGCCAGCCAAGGGCAAGAGGGGAAAAGAAAATTTCATTATTTGGCTCCAAGTTTGCTAGCTAATCATTATTCAAGCTTTCCTCACAAGCTAAAGACACCAAAAGCCCTTCTCTTTCTCTCTCTTGTGGCCGGCCAAAACAGTAAGGAAAAAGAAGAGAAGAAGCTCCCTTCATCTTGCACCATTCTTGTTCCAAAACCTTCACAAATCACCACCCAATTCCTAAACTACTTGGAGAGCAACTGAAGCTAGAAGAAAGACTTCATCTTGGAAGTTTTCTTGGAGCTTTTAGTGCCAAAAATTTGTCGTTTCTCTTAAACCTAGGAGGTAACCATCCAACACCATCCAATCTTTCATTCTTGGCTTTAATGGGTTTTATCCTTGGCTTTGAAGCTTGTAGCTTCATTATTGTTGTTATTACTTGGATTGGATTGGTTGAAGTGGGCTCTATGTATTCCGACCTTGGTTGTATGGGCTGATATGATGATATAATGCTTGATTTGAGTTGTTTAAGATGATTATGGATAGAGAATCGAAGGAAAGATCGAAGGAAAGTTGGTACATGGACCTGGCCGAAATCTGTCCTGTTATTGCCGTGCCTTTATTTCAATTTTGTGATGCTCAAATGACTGTGAAAATGATGCATATATGTTGTGTATGGTGTGTAGAAAGTTTCTACCAAAAATCATTTGAATTGATTGAGCAAAATCTGAAATTTCGAAATGTGAAGAAACCTGGAAAATGTGTTCTGGCAGCTTGAGCAGTGTCTTTTTGATCGAACATATCTCTTTGTACAGATGTCAAAATTGAGTGCCGTTTGTGGCATTTGAAACTAGACACTTGTAGCTTTCCAACTGTATAAAATTCATTTTCTAGTTCAAAATGAGTGAGCCGTAGTGATTCGGCAAAGTTGCTGTCCTGTTCTGATGGTCCATCCGAGAGAAAGGTAGAAGCTGCATTTTGTTGCTCAATTTTCTCTCACTTATCAATTGATTTTGAAAATGAATTGTTCTGATGAAATGTATCCTCATGATTCTAGTTTCCAACGCCACCAACCATTCTCAATTCCAAGTTGTATTGAGTGAAATATGGTACAATTTTCAAACTGCGGCAAAGCTGGAAAACTCTTCTTTTTGCTGGCCGGCTGGTTTAGTTGTTTGTGAAATGTTTTATTTTGAAATTTTTATGTCAACCAACTATCAATTGTTTATGAAATGTTTCTTGGACCTTGGTTTCACAAATGAACTAAAATGGGACTGATTTCATGGTGCAAAGTGTTCGAAAAGGAAAAGAAAGCAAGAAGACAGATTTGCTTTAAGAATTTCCTAAACTTTGGTAGTTTTGTTAACTATCTTTCCGTACGAGTTTTTACGTGAAATTTGATAGAGGAGTAGTCCTCATATGGAAGTTGAATTGTACCAAATTTGGTGTTATTCTAAGTGTGACGGCCCCACCTCCCGCTGGGGCGTACCCTAGGGTTTAGCGGACCGCCTGCCCAGCTCTCGCCAGAACTCACTCACTCACATCAAATAAAATAGGATGCAACCTCAATAATAAACGAAATAACAGTTCCCAGATTTGGTACATACAACTACATTCATTTCTATCTCAACCACTCATACAATCCCAAATACATCAAAAGATTTAAATTCTCAATACATTCAACCCTAATCGAGCGACTAGTGCGAGTACAATTACAAAATTCAAAAACAACTAGACTACGCTAGTCTGTACCAGTCTCACGCCTCGCTCGTACCCCCTGTAAGGAAAACAAATGACGTGGAATGAGCTAAAAGCCCAGTGAGGTTCCAAATAGCAAGTTAACCATTATTTAAAAGTGCAAGTATCAGTAGCAAAATAGCGAGCATAACAAGTGTATAAAAGTAGCATTAACACTTCAGGTAGGAAATATCAAAATGAACGAGTGTAAAATTCTTTTCTTTTAAAACGAAACAATAACACGATAAGTACTAATCATTGCAAAGTATAAGAATACGGATGGCTCTTAGGAGCCAAATTCCATTGCATCACCAGAGCTTGATCACGTAATAGTTGGCACTCCGTCAACTTTCAAGTAAGTAACCAATCCAGTAGAGCACCACTTAAACTACTCTCCGTCCACCATCCAAACCCCTTACTGGGCCCGAACTCCAAGATAAAAATTGGTGGTAATACTCGAGTATACCGATTAGTCGAGGAGATAACACTCCACTCGACAACACTAGATACCTATGGTTCGTTATCTAATCGACCAAACCCTTGCCGGCTCGACTCGATTAACTAGCCAGTGGGGTTTGGGTCCCCAAGAAGTCGATAAGATATCATCTCCAATCGACTGAATCAAAATAAAAGTACGGAGACAGGAATGAGAGGCACCTTCCACTCACATTGAGTGTGGTACATGCTGCCGCTCAGCACTTACAAGTCAAGTACAAGTATATCAAGTCAATTGCAACAATAAGCAAGTATATATCATATTAGGGCAAGTGCGATAAAGTACACTCTTGCCCGATCAAACAAATTACATATCATTAAATCACATTGGTCAAGTATTGAAAACAAGTGTCCAGTTCAATCAGATATTTGGAAGCACTCACCAAAAGATACGATGCCTTTACGGGTTACGTTCGAGTATTACTCCGTGTGTGGAGTCCAAATATGCGATAAAACATTGTTTAAGAGCTTTTGAAAGTAACTAAGGTTCGAAACTTATACGTTTCGTTTAACGAGAATCAAGTAATTGAAACTCATTTAGAGAGTACTCGTAAAACTTATACTCGCTCTTAAAACTTTGAAACTTTGAAGCAATTATACTTTGAAATACCATTTGAGTCGAAGGAATAGGGAAAACGTATTTCTATTAGTCATAAATTTCATTTTTCCAAGAATACAAGTTTCAGCCGAATACTAGCTTATGTACCTCTATGAAAGAGAACTTGAAACCCCTAGACGATTCAAGTAAGATTCGTTCTCAAATTCGTACTCAAGTCGCGAGTACCTCTACCTAACCCTCGAGTGTAAATTTGGGCAGCACGCCCTTTGTGTTTACCTATTTTCCAGTCATTTATGGCTTCATTATTCTTTTCTCAATTCAGCCCCAAAACACATACAATTAATCTCATCACAATAGCCGTTCAATAGGCTCAAAATCATCCACGTACAGCACAAGTATAATAATCCAATCGGAAATCAAGTTTTGAAGGCAAAAGACTAAATGGCAGATTCGACATCTTAAAACATTTGGCCACAACTAGAGTTACGTTTATCGGATTGGTGTGAAATTTATACCGTTTCGAAGCTAAGAAACTTTCATGCAAACAACTCAACCCAGTTCACAATTGATCCAGGTCGAAATTGCAGATTACAGAACCAGAATGTCCTTGTCAGTACGGTTGTCAGTACTGAATTCAAATGACAATAACTCAGGTTACACAATTTCGTTTGAGGTGTTTTCACTTGCGTTGGAAAGCTGAACCATAGAGATAAAAGTTTCATGTTTTGGCCAAAGGCTGATTTGATACGGATCAAGGTGTAAAGTGAAGCCAAAAGTATGAAATCACAAAATTGTCCGCAATAATGAAGCTTTTGGCGGTCAGGGGTATTTCAGACATTTCACATTCTACAGTGCTCGGATCGAGTTGAAATTTTACAGGCATCTATAAAACATCATTTTCTACAACTTTCATGTTTTAGCCTAAGCCTAATTTTGTGACGCCCCGAAAAGTATAAGTGTGAGAGCCTGTAATTTTGTTTTAAAGTACTCGGTTTTATTTTTTTTATGATTGCACGTTTTTCCACCTTTTATTGATGTGAGAAATTGGGAAAATAATTTTTATGAGTAAATATAGTTTTTGGATGATTTTTCTAGTATCGGATAGTTTTTGAGAAATTAAGAGCATATACCGGACGTGGGACCCACTAGTGCGAAAAGTTTGGAAAAATTCGGCCAACTAGGTTAAGTTTTGGATACTGGAATTAATTTATCGGGTGTTAAGAGATAAGTAGAGGATGCTAAGTGGATTGGTATGAGAGAGACAAAAGTTAGGCAAGCATTAATTTAAGTGACAAGTGTCACTTGGCTATTGGGTGGACCATTTGACTACTATTCCATGTCTTACCAATTGACTTAAATAACTAAAAATTCACCAAAATTCCTCATTTTTGTCTTCCTCTTGGCCGACTTCTTCAAGGCAAGAAAATAGAGAAAACTCTTCAATTTTTGGCTTCAATCTTGCTCAAGTTCAACAATCTAACCATTTAATCTTGCAATCTCTCCATAAAACCTCTTCAATTAGTGTTAGTGAGTTGATTTGTGGAGTTATTTGGAAAGCTAAGAGAACCTATTGCTCTCTCTCTCTTGTTTCTAAGGTGAGTTGAGAAGAACCACCCTCCTCCCTTAATTGATGCTTAAATCATGATTAGTGGTAGTATGAGATGCAAGTTTATGGATTATTTCTTGATTTGTGGTTGAAGTGATGAAGTTTTATTATTTTTGGGGATTTTTCTGTTTTAATATGAGCATGATTGTGTGGCTATCTATGATGATTGGAAATGGTATATAATGACTCTAGGAGGTGGGAAAAGTGGTTAATTGCAACCAATTTCTGTTTTGGAAGAAATTTTGGAAAGTTAGGGTTATGAAGAATACATTCTGCCCGAATTTATAGCTCCTAGTTAGAGGCCGAATTGGCCTTGGCTTAAAACATTAAGGTTGTAGGGAATGACATTTTAGAGGTGCCTACAAAATTTCAGGTCAATCGGAGCAGTGTAGCTTGTGAAAAGTCGAAATTACTATTGCTGTTCTGGTTTTACCCGAATGTAAGAATTGCGCCTGTAATTGGTTGTTTTGGCTGGAATTTCTTCCGAATTGGTTGTTGAGGTCTACTGATGAAATTTAACCCTGTTTCTTAGCTTTCTGCTGGTTTTGGAATTTCTGGATTTGGACTTGGATATCCTGCTTTATGATGTTTCCGCTAGAATGCGTTCTGTGGATCTGTTTTTGTGATTCTGGTATGGTATCTTGCATTTTTGACCTGGTTACACTCGAAACTGGGTTGAGTGACCTTCTGTAATATTGTAACCCTATCTCTTAGCTTCGAAACAGTGGGCCTTGCACCTTCATCCGACAATCGTAACGCCTTTGGTACCATTACCGCAAAATGACGTCAAAACTATTTTTCTGGTTTTGAGCTTAACTTTCATTTCCGGACTTTTCCCTAGCTTGACTTGTACTAGTACTACTTGGAGCTTGCTGAATGGCTATTGGATGAACTTGTTGTTGTGTGTGTACCTTTGGGTTGGAATGAGGAAATAATGAAGCCATGATGGCTGGAAAAGTTAGCAAATTCAGGGGAAGTGCTGTCCGAACTTTGAAGGGATTTGTTTGCATTGAGTTTGTGATCTAAGACTTGGATTTGAGCAAGGCAATGTTATATGCTGGATGATTTCTGAGCCGTGGAGGTGAGTGACCCTAAACTATTTCCAAAGTACTTGTGAAACGTTTCTTGCATTATTTACTTTTGAACTGCTTCCAAAGTTACTTTTGAACTGTTTCCAAAGTTACTTTTGAATTGTTTTCTTGCATATCATGCGTGCTTATATGAGAGTGTTCCTTGTTTGATATATTTCCTTGACTTATGGGCTTGTTATTATGGATTGATAATGTGTTCAGTGCTTTCAATGATTGTTAAAACGAGTTTTCTGGGCGAGTGTGTACTTTATCGCACTCGACCTAAATAAATGTGAAATTTTCATGATTAATGATTAAATGCTACTTGCGCATGAATGTAAGCCTTTTGGGCTGAACTGGCCATTGCCCCTTGTTACCGGTCGTCTCGAGCCAGAAGCGGACTCGGTCGGGCGATTAGGGACCTGGGTGAACGTTTGGTATACTCGAGTATTACCTTTGTAGGTTGGTGGAGGTTGGTGGAGCCTGGACGATGTCCGGGAAAGGTTGAATGAGAAAAATGCAATTTCAAATGAAAAAAAAAACAAGGAAATGGCAGGAGAACGAACGTATCCTTTTCATGAATGTTACTATCGCTTTCCATTGTACATGTTTCTTGAATTATTGATACTCCATATTTAATGTTTTGTAAATGTTGTAATGGTTTCTGGACTTATTATTGATTTATGATATCATTGAAATGAACTAAACCGATTTGATTACTGATTTTACTGGTTACTCGCTGAGCTTCTAGCTCACCCCAAAAATATTTTATTCCCCTCCACAGGGCTCGTGGCGAAGGAAGGCTTGTTGTGATTTTATTGTTGTGGAATTCCTGTTGTATAATAGTTGGATCATGGATCAGAGTGGCGCAGTGGAAGCATGGACGCTTCGCTTTTGATATGTAATTATTTATTGGAGAATTTGATGTAATATTTGTGTTTTATCTTGTAATCTGTTTGAGGAATGTAGTGAACGACTGAGTCCCGGCGAGAGCTGGGCAGGCGGCCCGCCGAACCCTCTGGTTCGCCTTAGGGGGAGGTGGGGCTGTCACAAATTTGGCCTCCATAATACACGAATAGAACTGGTTAGAACAGAGCATTTCATCATCAAAGCTGGAAATTTCTCCTTAACACTAAACTAGCTTCTACAAATCATATACATGCCAAATCAAAGATGAAATAGCTTATTTAAAATCTGGAAAATTATCGATAAAACTGAAATTTATCATGCCAACCCTAAAATTGCAAGAATCTCCATAAAATCAATCAAAATCAAGTTATCCAACAACTTAATCACAAAATTAAAGAACAAAAGGAGCTTCTAATGATTATACCTTCCAACACCTTGAAAACAAGCAAGCAAACCGTTTTTTTCTCAAAACACTCCACTCTTAGCTTGCTATCACCTTAGATGCAAAGTTAATTGGAATAAATTTTGGTAATTAAAAGAAATCTCTCAAGATTTGGTGAAGGAAATCAAAGGGAAAATGAACTTAGCTTGCTTGGTTTTGCTCCTCTTGAGGTTCGGCCAGCTTCAAGAGAAGAATGAAGAGGTTTTGTGCTCCCTATGGTTCGGTCAAGAGATAAGAAAAGAATGAAGTGTTGTGGTCAAATTTGCTTCTAAGACAAAGACTAAACTACTCTTGGTCAAAGGTCCAATATCCAACCTTTCTTCCTTGCTTTTGTTTTTTTCCTTCTTCTCTCTTGTTTTTTTTTTCCTCAAAACAGCCGGCCACTAGAAGGAAAATATGAAGATGATTTGGTCAATTGTTGGTTTTAGTAAAGTTAAGTAAGACTTGGTCAAGTCCAACTTCCAATGGGTTCGCGACACTTAGCTTTTCTAGAGTTTTCTCTTATTTCTTTTGGTAAAAAATTATGGCGAATTCAAGAGATATTTTAGAGTTAATTAACTGAAATAAAGTGAGGAGATTAAGGCAATAAAGTCATGTGCAAGTGGTGCACCCAATTGGTAACGAACGGTGTGTGAGAACCCTGAAAATATATATATATAAACC
The DNA here is from genome assembly GCF_003713205.1 of Coffea eugenioides. Taxonomy (NCBI): domain Eukaryota; kingdom Viridiplantae; phylum Streptophyta; class Magnoliopsida; order Gentianales; family Rubiaceae; genus Coffea; species Coffea eugenioides. The sequence continues at coordinate 26,127,810 of NC_040041.1, forward strand.
AGTGCATATTTCATTCGCATTCCTTTTATTCCTTAATAATTTCTAGCATTACTTTCACTTGTTTCCAAATAAGTACGTAAAAACACTTTTCATGTGAGAGATAATATAATTTTTTTTCTAAGTTATGAAATTCTTGGTTTTGCTAGACTAAATTAATACATCTGGAGTTAGAATAACTTATCGCCTTAACGTAAAATTTCTTGAATTCCAATAATTAATTTTTTATTAGTGAATAACGTTAAATACTAATAAGAACTTTCACGTTAAGACAAAGTCAATAAATTTTAGATAAACCTGATACAAGTACACTAAACATACTTAAGACGTAAAAATTACGATAATTAAAGTCTTGCAAGGTTAGTGTATAATTAGGCGTTTCAATCACACTTCGGGATAAAATTTTGGAGTTAAGTTAGAATTAAGGAACTCAAGTGGATATTAGGAGGAGATGTGAAAAGACTAAAATGCCCTTCATACAATCTCAAAATGACCATGCAATCCAAACACATTTCCGGACAACATCATCATCTCACCACCCCATCCGGCCAATGCAACTTCTACCATTTCTACACTCAACCCTTCCATGCACTCAACCTCCCTCAAAACCGCAACTCCATTCCACCATTTCACCTCAGACCACAACAACAGACCACCTCATTCCCTTACCTCGTGAGTATCGACCAAGAGGAGTGAGAGCTGCTGCTGCAACCGAGAGTAAGTAAAAGAAAGCCCGAGCTGTAGTTTTCTGTTCTGTCCGCGAGCTGAGGGAAAAAACCAGGAGACCACCGCGTTAGTTCTTTCTGTACCTTCACCTCCACCAGCTGCAGCCATTTCATCAGTCCAACCGCAACACCATTTCAGCTGCAACCAGAAAAACCAGAACCAAACCTGTGCGTGAGCCGAGAGAAAAATTTTGCAACTTTCTTGTGCGTGAGCTGAGTTCCTAGCCGAGGTAAATTCGAAACTTAGATTAGCTAAGTGAAAACATGATGATTAAGACATGCATGCCATGTTTATATGCTCGGATGATGAAATGAGGAAGAAAATGAAAATCTGTTTGGAAGTCATGGCTCGGCCGAGAGATTGATTAGGAAATGCAACTTCAAATTTGTTCTATTGTGATGATCTGAGATTTTAATTGTGATTAACCAACTAAAAAATAAACAATTAAGTCTTGCATGAGGTTAAATTAGTTCG